>NW_009649568.1:2850030-2881437 GCF_000708025.1 Charadrius vociferus
GATAGACACAGACATGACTTCTCCTACCAAAGATTTGATGTTGGGTTCTCTGACTGAAGCTTGCCGACATGTGACTTAAAAAATGATCTAAAATTATAGGAATTATATGGCTAGAATGTATAACATGATACGAGTCAAAATTTTTCTTTGAAAATGTTTAAAATTCTGCTGTATTAACTGTGAGCTGTAAGGTTGTAGCCCAGGAATCCAGTTTAGGTATACTTTTTTACAGTCATCATTCAAACCATTCAGCTATTTCTGAATGACAAAACAAAGATTTGATAACTAGGAACGCTCAGTATCTAACGTTAGGAAGCTGATTTCTTTCATTGAGATGATGTTTGCTTAGAGTATTTAAAAAGTGACATTGTCACACTATACAAAATTCTTGTTTCAAATTGATCTGATAACTAATAAATTATCATATGTTAATTTTTAGTTTGAGCTGAAGTTCTGTATTAATTAATTCAAAATAAATACTTTGCAAAGAAAGTATCTAATCAGTTTGGGCCCTGCTCCTATATAAAATTGTCCGCGCAAAGAACTTTGATCCACTTGCAGGATCCTTGCAATTACGATGGTTTGCTCTCACCCATCTAATAATTACCAGCTGGACATTTTGCTGTTTTGCGATGAGATAGATGCCATGGGAAATTGGAATGAATTTACCATACATACTTACGCATTAAATATTTGGGAAGCATTTTTAAAAAATATTTGGCTCTGTTTATTTCAGGTTTGGCTGTCATTCCGATGACAGCAACATTCTAAGTGAAATGAATGCAAAACACCCATGCTCCTGGCTGGAACAAACTGATTATAACATTTGGATGAACAATGAGAAAAAGGGTTTTTTAGTCACGTAGCTCTTTCCTTTATTCTATGGCCAATGTACACTTATTTAAAAAGAAATTAAAACACCACCCAAATTAGTATTCCCTCATTAATTTCCTGAATATCACATCTTATCCCATTACAAAAGTGTTTCAGTACATTACTGTCTTTTTTTTTTTTTTAATAATAAATGTTGCTAATTAGTTTTTACGATTCAAATTTTGGGGCTCTTAGAAAATATTCTGTAATTGTTCTTTGGTTCTAAATGTTTCATGTGCTTTTCTTTTTGACCAGGAAACTATTTTCAGTGCTTGCCAACCACGAGCAAGCAGCATCCTGAGGCAGGCCAGCCTATCACCCCCCCAAAAATAGCAATCACCTTAAAAAAAAATTTATAAGTGACAAGTTATATAGCTGGTTTGTTCTTTTTCCGTTTCTGAAGCCATGCAGGCTTGCATTTTCAAGGTTTCCTTTACAAACTAAAAAACTTGACTAGGAAACTAGAAAAGTTTATTTATGGTGAAAGTTAAGATTTTCACCAAAGACAACAGCTTGAATTTCAAGTAAATCATATATGGTGAGATTTCTTTAAAAAAGCCCCACAGGTGTTGACAACTAGCCACCCTCCAGTATTCAGTATGCCCTACTACAGTTTATGCTATCATTTGTAAACAATTTTCCAACCTTTTTCCTTTGTCAGCTTCCATCAAATTCTAATTTGGCATATATTTCACCTCCGTATTGTCTGAGCTTTCAAAAAGTTGCGTTATCATTATGGCTTCTCCTTCACTTAAAAATATAACACATGAAAAAAATGTTCTGCTACTCAGAAAGAGTCAGGATATATATGAAGTCTTCACTACAATAACATCCCGTGAAAGAAATAGGCCAAATAGCACGAGCATTTCATCAAGCTTCGCAACCTACTTGCCAGAAGCATAATGTTTAACATACTGTCACATACCAAAAGTACGTGGAGATGGAAAACTCCATGCTTGCTGTTCTTCTTCTTGTAAGACTTGACAGACATATAACAAAGTATTGAGAACAAGATACATAAAGGTCTTCCAAAGGTTGATGGTTTATTCCTAGGAAACTTGAAGGGATTCAAATATTTCCAATCTATATGGTTCAAAAATTGAGAGGTATTCTGTCCCTTAAACAGAACTTGCATAGACACCAGTGCTTGTGAACTCTGAGGCTTGGGAGCTAGCTGTTTTCATTTCTATTTTTAATAGCTAAATTGTCAAAGAACTGAAAGAACTACACATTGGTAAGTCTAGCTTTCACAAAGATGGATATATCCATTGTATGTGGCTAAATACATGCATTTGCACTGTCTCCTGACATCGGTGCGTTTGAATAAGTAGACTGACTGCAAAGTAAACTTTTCATTTGCCTGCACATTTTAATGTTATGGATGAAGTTATAAATCAGTTGCATAGGACAAAGTGAAGTTAAATGCCTTCATTGATTTCCAGAAAAAAAATATCTGATTTGGACTGTCATATTTTAAAAGCTAAAAATATTACTTTTTTTTTGAAAGAGCGTAACGGAATTTAGTTAAGAAAACATTATTCAAACCTGGTCTCAAAATACTACATTCTATAACAGTGCAAATCTGAAAAACCTGCAAAATTTCAGCTTTTCACAGACTCTGGAACAGCGTATATTGTTTTCTTAATGCTAAAAAAACAACCCAGCAGTGAAACTTCAATTTAACTGTTGACTGCAGTTGTATCAGTAGAACAGTGAAAATCAACAATATGCTTACGAGTACACATGCACATGGAAAAAGTAGATACCTTTAACAGGATACATTTTTAAGAA
This sequence comes from Charadrius vociferus, assembly GCF_000708025.1. NCBI lineage: Eukaryota > Metazoa > Chordata > Aves > Charadriiformes > Charadriidae > Charadrius > Charadrius vociferus. Next base: position 2,852,695 of record NW_009649568.1, read on the forward strand.
GTTGTCTCTTCCACTAATGCCACCCTAAAAACGTACTCTATTTTCTTGACAGAATAGTTGATGCATCTTACAGTTCTACATACAATATAGATGTTCAAATATATGATGAATTGGAGGAGGGGATGGTTGTCTGCAATTGTGCAAGCAAGTATTTTTTCTTTTTTAAAGTGAGTTTGGTTATAGCTTGGAGATACTTAGGAAACAAATAATTTATTTTTATATATATGGTTTTTTTCCTTGTTTATGGGTTTACGCATGGTGCTAGTCACAATTCCCGTTTGTGTGAATACCAGAAAATGGCTGTCAAAAGCATTCCTCACATGAACATTCATTTATAAAATGAAGTTCTCATCCCCTATAAGCCACTAGTGAACCTCCTATTTTTCCCCGACTTCGGCTTTTTATCCACATAGTCTTACTTAAGAAGGACACACTTACACAGGAGAAATATAAATATATTTTGAGACAGCTTTCTCTATTTTGTATATACTTTCCATTTAGCATACATGAAAAACCAAAAAGGAACGCGATCTTTGATTTGCTACTTCACTCATTAGGAATTTTGCTTGGATGGGTTCAGATCGAAAGCGCTTACTCTATAACAAGCATTAGGGAGTTGAATATAGCACTGCAAGAGCTCAGTAAATGTCCCTTTACAAGAAGGGCTACATTTGCCTACATTTTGTTCCATTCACTAATGCGCCAATTCATAGGGGTTTTTTTCCCATGAATTATTAATGAATCATTGTGAACAGGCAGGAGAAAAAGGAAATAAAACATGTAAAATTAAGTCTTTAGGGTTTTTTTTTCCCCTAGGTGTAACAAGAATTCAGCTAGGAGAACTTGAGAGACAGCGCATAAGGACACGGGGATGGTAACCAAATAATATGTATTTACTTGTTTGAGTTTCCCAGATAGGCTTGTAAACAACTTTTAGTTTACAAATCTTGCCATTTGTGGACCTGCTAAGTCATCTGATGAAAAGGAAGGAATAAATGAACCCTAAGACCCATTACTTATCCATTTTATCTTCTTGTCCACGAATCGATTAAAAAAGGCTCCTGGCATGATGGCGCCCAATAGGCATAAGACACAGTTATGCAGAGCAGCAAAACATTGTGAAAATAAGCAGTGCAAGTAATATCTGCCAAAGGCTGACATGTTTTAGTTTCCACAGAGTTAGCAAAAAACAGGGCACTGTCCGATTCTGGTTAGCAGATAATTCTGAGAAAAGTGATTTTGTAAAGAAGTGAAAAACAGGGAAGGGCTGTCCTTGAAGAACTCTTGTGCACATATTTATATATATGTGTGTTGCTTATTTGTACAAATCAAAATGTCATCTTATCAGCCTTAACAACAAAAAAAAAAGGGAGCGATTCTACAATAGCGCCCACGGTACTGTTTTATTGCCATTGAAGCCTGTCTAACTGCAGACTAAAAGCTCAAAGATTTTTGCCATTTTAATTGTGATATTTGGCTAGAAGCCTTTTAATACTCTTCTTATGTCTCAACAAACAACATGATCAATAAAGTCATCTGCTCAGAAATTAAAATTATTTATTTTCACACACTTTTTAACACGGGGGTTATAGGAGAACCTCAGCTAAACTTCCAGATGTATACTTTTGTACCTTTGAAGGGGGACACACAGAAAACTAAGTGTGTATTGATATAGCTTCCTCCTGTAACTGCTTGAAGGCCAAGTTTGAGCATTCTGAAATTTGTGGTCTGGTGTCAATAATTCAAAATCTGCATCAGAATCTGTGGCCCATCTCTAGAATTACTTACTTTGAAACAATTTTTTCTCATGCCTGATATATTTACTTCAGTACTAGAAAAATCATAAGGAAAGGCTTTGCAAGACCATCAGTCCCAATCCTGGTGGCATCTTTCAATTGACCATTTGAAGAATAAGCACAAAATGCACAACAGTGAAGTAGAACAAACTCGCTGTAAGATGGTATGCAGTTACTGAATCCCTGTCCTCTCTGAGCTGGTTTTATGAAAAAATAAAAGTTCACTTCACTCTAAGAAGGCTTGAAAACACTCCAGGCAGCAGCAGATCTTTGCTTTTGTTCCTAGCTCTGAGCTGAAAAACCCATCTGTTTGGTGTCATTCTGAACTAAATTCATGGTGATCTTACATTTTTGTCACTGTCCATTTTGCTTCAATAATTCCACAGCAACAATTCCACAACTTTTGTGCTACATTTCTTTTATTCTGCCTATACTCTTAGGCTAAATACTACTATTCTTCGAACTATTATAGGTATCCAATCAAAAATACTTCCCCTCAAATCCACAGGCAACCATCTCCAAATCAATGGCAACAGTAGCCTGTTCAAAATTTTATCCCCTATATTCTTTGTGAGTGTGAATACCCCTAAGAGCTTTGCACCAGAGACCCCTACAGGGCTCACTTTGCCCATCTTCAAACAGTATTACATACTTTTCAATAAAAGTTTTCTGCTAAAAATGTAAAAATAGGAGCCTGAACTATGGATATCTTGTGACAGATTAAAAGGAGAAAACACAAAAAGATTTTTTGCAGATGCATTTTGTCCTAAAGTAATTTCCATACCTTTATAGCCCTATACTCTTCTATGGATACAGAGCAATGTACAACATGTAAGTACCAGAAGTATCGTACTTAAGTACAGTATCGCACTTCAATATCAGAAAGGGAGAGAGGCCCCAGAGGTTGAATGGAGGATGAACAGAAGGCATGCCTACCACAGACCATACAACTCTGCTTAAAATCCTCCTTAGACAAAACCTTCATAAGTTACCAGAACTGGTCCCACTGCGTTAGCAAGTGGCTGCAAAACCCTCCTCTAATCTCCAGAAAACTTTCAAATAAAAAGTCTGTGGCAGTCGCCAGAGCTCTTCAGCATAAGGGTGGTGTGTTTAAGTACAGTTAGTATACAGTGGGGGAAATGCTTCCAGTGGATTTGGCTTTAATACACTCTCAAACATGGCCTACTTGTATTGGCTGATTTCTCCAAACTTGGGCCTTGGCTTAGGCCTTCTCTGGATGTAAATTTTGTTGCTCTTCTGATCTACTAAGAAGTACATTCCTATCTCCCTTTTGAAGATTTGTGCACACCAAAGCTGCTTCACTTTCTACCCGAGTGGGGCCAGCATATACACCACCACGTGTGAAGATATAAAGGTAGAAATGACCTTATTTTACGCTGTGTCTAGCAGAGACAAGGACGAAGGCAGAGACATGAAAGGCAGGACCCTATCCTTTTTCTCACCACCTGCGCCCCGCTATCTCCAGCCTGCCGCGTATGCCGTTTTCTGCAAACCAACCGTCCAACATGCTGTTACGAGCAACACTGCTCTGATTTTACCTAACTAAATAAAAAACCTCTTTTGTGCAGATTGACTACGTTTTCATTACTGCATCAAATTGCCCCTTTTAAATCCCAAAGAAAGCCACCCGGGTGAGGGCCAAGAGCTGCCTTTAATGGAGAGTTGCTCAGCTGCGGCAGGAGAAGAGGCCACACAGACAGCAGTGGCTGCCCTCACCCTCCTCTCCTCCACCTCCCAGCCCCTCCAAAGGGTCTCTTCACCACAGGGCACTTCAACACGACCAGCCCTGCTGCCCTGTTTGGAGGCGGCCATGACTGCAAGGACAGACATGGCAGAGATCCTCATGCAGATACCCTCCAGCTACCAAAATGGTGGGGAATCCGCCACAGAAACAGTGCTCTTTCCTCAGAAGAGCTTTAAAGCAGCTCCTCATGAAATAAAAGCGTGCCTTACCTGTGACTGGGAGCCGTGCCTGCAAGACAGCAAAGATCGTGATCCTCCTCCACTTCATCTTGCTGGCCCAGGTGGTGCTGGGGAGCGGGAGGCCACAGGGCACAGAGGAGAAGAGTCTCCTCCGGGGGCTGTGCTGTGTCTGCCGTCCCCGCAGGAAGCTCAGTGCCTCCCGTGAGGGCCGTCGGCCTCCACCTGCCGGCAGCCCCGGCAGAGCACCCGCCTTCCTCTGCCTGCAAGCCAGGCCGCCTCTGAGGGCTGGGGCTTACGTTCTCGGTATTGATGTTTGGGGTTTCCTTTCCTATCTTTTTTTTTCTTTCTTTCTTTCTTTTCTCTTTGTAAGATGTTTTTTTTTTGGTGTTTCCCCCTTCCCAGTTTGTCTGGTGGTTCCTAGGACATCCCAGTCAGCAGCTGTTGATCTCTATAAGGGGCCTAGAAAGTATATATGCTATCAAATTCAGCCTGACTTCAAAAGGTGTATAATGTAACTATGTCCAGTGTGCAGTATGGCACAAATAAAAGTTTAAAATTTTAAGTTATAGTCACTCTTGAACAAGTAGCTGGCTAAACTCGTAAAGATATAAATTTCATTTCTGAATCTAATTGAAATATGGCCTTATCGCGAGCAGCCGACAGCAGCTGTGCCCTCAGGGCCGTGGGGATGGCCGGCACCAGGGAGAGCTGGGCTCTGCCCGTTCTTGCAGACGGCCTCCATGGGAGCTAGCACACCAGCACAACTGGCCCTGCCTGGCTCATTTCAGTGGTACCTATGAAATGGAGATGCCTTTTGATGCCAACACACCGCACCTTTGTATTTCCAAAGAACATCACCGTGTGCGGAGCTCTGGGGCCATTTTGTCCTCCGAGCTGCTGCAGCCCCTGGGGAGGAGAGCCCGTGTCATCTCTGCGGGAGAGCACTGTGTGCATCTTCTCCTCGCTCAGCTTGAAACAGAAAGCTTTGCAGCCTCTAGCTTATGTACACCACTCCTACCCACTGAGAGGACCACCGGATTCAACCTTCTTGCTGCTTGAAGCTGTCTTCTAGCGACAGATCCTGAGGCAGAGCAGCACACCCCAGGAGCGGGATGGGCGGTTTGAAGGCAGCTGCAGTCTGGAGCTAACAGGGTTTTTCAGCTCCACCTTGTAGGCTTGCCCACTAACACCGTCCTCAGAGCGACACAAAACCAAGCAGGTCTGCCCAGCGGCCGTGCCGGCAAAGACTGGTTTCCCACAGGTCCACGTTTTCCATCCAGCACAATGACTGCAGTGCCTCCCGTGCCACCCTAAGCCCCTGCCGCCCACTTGCCCAGGTAATCCCTGTACATGCCAACTGACTAGCCCAGCAGCCCAGCACGAAAGTGAAAATACCCTGGGTTTTTCTGCTGCTCTGAGAGGACTAATAAGGTCACTGCAGCTAGCTACACAAAACCACGAGTAGGAAGAGGTTATGTTTGAGTCTCCTTTCTTTAGATGGATTGATGTTTTTGATCCCTTGGGTCAAAAGTGGGCGGGGTGGTGGTGAGCTGCAGGCTGAGCCAGGAGAATCACGACACTTGTTTCCTTATGAAGCCAAGCTAGTGATCAAATCAGATGGTATTAAAGCAGGTCTCCGTAGGCAGTGGTGGATAACCACACAGGCAACAGAATAAGCACGCTTTAGCAGGAACACAGCAAATGTCACTCAGGAGGACACTTCATGCTATGAGCTGGAAAAACACAAGAAACTGATTTGTGTTAACTATATTAAATCATTTCATTATGCTTTTATTTGAGGATCTTAACATTCTTTTCAAATTAGCCTTACTAAAGCTGGGGCAGTTAAACCTTTACAGATAAAGAAATTAAGTCCTAAGGGAAATGGGGCAAACAAGGCACTAGAACTCAAAGAGAAGCAGGAATCAGGGAGTTGTTTGGTTTTGGGGCAAATGAAAGGATTCATTAGGGCAATAGAGGGGAGAAGAAATGCAGTATAATGAAATGACGTTAAGAAAGGTGAAGCCTGGGGCTTTAGAAAAATCTCCCTGAGAAGGAGATACTAGACAGAAGTAATTTATCCAGCAAAGTGTTAGGGCATATATATGAAAACCATACCACTTGGCACAGTGATGCCAACTATCACTTTGTAAGAAATCTCTTATTATTGTGCTCTTTTCAAATGTGAACAAATAAAAATTATCACTTTTATGAGCAGAAATAAAAAGTACATTTTAGACAACTGTTAATTAGAAAAGCTTGAAAACATGACTTAGACACACCTTAAAGCCTAAAATTCAGCCTTCCTCCCATCAAAACACAACTGGTTCAACAGAAGGTTGCTGGGTGTTTACAATCGTAATACTATTAATACACTTCAGGATTAGAGATTAGGCTGGGAGGAAGCACAATTATCTCAATGAATAATTTTCTTTTTTTTTTTTTCAATACTAATTCTTAGAAAAGAAAGAGAAAGAGGAATGTGCATCCCCAGCATGCACAGAAACAGGATTCGTGATAACTATTTCCCAATAGTATGAAGATTACTACCATTACTGTTCTTCCAGATGGGTGGCGATGAAGCTGCAATGTGTAGTCCAAGGGCAATCAAAAGAGACTTCAGGGCCCTGGGGTGGCTGGTAAGGGAATCTGGGGCAAAGGTTATTTTTTCCTCTCTCCTTCTGGTTGTGGGCAGCAACATTGTAAGAAACAGATAGGCCCAGTCTATTAATACATGACTCTGTGGCGGGTGTCACCGACACAATTTGAGGTTTTTCAATAATGGGATGGCCTACATGGCACCAGGCTTGCTGGCATCAGATGAGATTCACCTTTCTGAAAGGGGGAAGAGGGCTTTTGCTCACAAGCTGGCAGGGTTCATTGACAGAGCTTTAAAGTAGGCTTGAAGAGGGAGGGGGATAATATCAGGCTTGCCCATGACAAGCTGTGGGATGACATACCAAGGTTATAGGGACAGATGCTAGCGAGGGCCCTCAGCCTATTGATCTGAGATGTCCTGGCTGCATTGCGGCACACCTGGAGTCTTACAGAGATGAGCCAGGGGCTCCAAATGTACTAGGAACCAAGAAGGAACCACCAGTGAAATGCCTCAAAGGAATTAAGGGGTGTTCCTCTAAGAAGGTGACATGACCGACAGCCCAGCTGAAGTTCCTCTACACCAATGCATGCATGGGCAACAAACAGGAGGAGCGGGAAGCCACCGTGCTGCTAGAAAGCTATGACTCATTTGCTATTACTGAAACTTGGTGGGCTGAAACCCACAACTCAAGTGTGGCTATCGATGGTTACAGGCTGTTCAGAAGGGACAGGCAAGGAAGGACAGGTGGAGCTGTTGCCCTTTACATCAAGAAATGGATAGTGTGAAGAGCTGTCTCTGAAGAATAGCCACAAGCAGGTTGAAAGCTTCTGGGTAAGAATTAGAGACCAAGGCAACAAAAGGAACCTTGTGGTTGGTGTCTACTACAGGCTGCCCAATCAAGGGGAGCCTATTGACAAAGCCTTCTTACTCCAGCTACAGGAAGCATCAAGCTCGCAGGCTTTCATCCTGCTGGGGGACTTCAACCACCCCAACATCTGCTGGAAAAGTGGCACGGAGAGCTGTAGGCAAACCAGGAGGCTCCTGGAATGCATTGAGGATAACTTCTTCAGCCAGCTGTTTATTAACAGCCCTACCAGAAAGAATGCAATACTTGACCTGATGGTCATCAACACAAGTGAACTAATCAGCGACATCAAGACTGGAGGCAGCCTGGGCTGCAGTGATCATGCACTGGTGGAGATCGCAGTCCTAAGGATAAGGGTCAAACAAAGAGTAAAGTTGGCACCCTAAATCTTAGGAAAGTAAAATTCCAGCTCTTCAAGGAGTTAGTCAATAGGACCCCCTGGGAAACTTGCCTCAGGGACAAGGGAGCGGAACAGAGCTGGCAGATCTTTAAGGATGCTTTCCATAGAGCACAAGAGCTCTCAATCCCAAGGTGTAAGAAATCAGGAAAGGAAGGCAAGAGACCAGCATGGCTGAGTCAAGACCTGCTGGTCAAACTAAAGGGCAAGAAAGATATGCAGAGGCAGGGGAATCAGGAACAGGTATCCTGGGAAGAGTACAGGGACACTGCCCAGTTGTGCAGGGATGGGGTCAGGAAGGTCAAGGTGCAGCTGGAGCTGAACTTGGCAAGGGATGCAAAGAATAACAAGAAGGGCTTCTACAGGTACATCAGCAATTAAAGGAAGACAAGGGAAAATGTGGCTCTGCAGCTGCATGGGGCAGAGGACTTGGTGACAAAGGACAAATAAATGCCTGAGGTACTCAATGCCTTCTTCACCTCGGTCTTCACCGGGGCCAATTCTGTTTAACCTCTTCCTTAACGACCTGGACACTGAGGAAGAGTGCAACCTCAGCAAGTTTGAAATAAAGTGCGTCATCACCTCAGTCTATGGGACCTGACAAGATGCATCCTGGAGTTCTGAGGGAATTGGCTGATGTAGTTGCCAAGCCACGCTCCACCATATTTGAAAAATCATGGCAGTCAGGTGAAGTTCCTGGTGACTGGAAAAAAGGAAACTTTGCATCTATTTTTAAAGAGGGTAGAAAGGAGGACTCTGGGAACTACCAACCTGTCAGCCTGTGCCTGGGAAGCTTGTGGAACAGATCCTCCTAGAAACTATTCTAAGGTACATGGAGGACAGGGAGGTTATTTGAGACAGCCTGCATGGCTTCACCAAGGGCTGCGTGGCAAACCTAGTGGCCTTCTATGACAGAGTGACTACATCAGTGGACAAAGGAAAAGTTATGGACATCATCTATCTGGACTTCTATAAGGCCTTTGACACAGTCCCCACAACATTCTTCTCTCAAAATTGGAGAGATATGGATTTGATGGGTGGACTGTTTGGTGGATGAGGAATTGCTTGGATGGTCACATCCAGAAGGTAGCAGTCAACAGCTCAATGTCCAGATGGAGACTGGTTACAAGTGGTGTTCCTCAGGGATCTGTATCAGGACCAGTACTGTCCAATATCTTCATCAATGACTTAGTGGGATCAAGTGCACCCTCAGCAAGTTTGCAGATGACACCAAGTTGAGTGGCACAGTTGGCATGCCTGAGGGACAGGATGCCATCCAGGAGGGCTTGCACAGGCTCGAGAAGTGGGCCCATGTGAACCTCATGAGGTTCGACAAGGCCAAGTGCAAGGTCCTGCACCTGGGTCAGGGCAATCCCTGGTACCAATACAGGCTGGGGGATGAAGGCATTGAGAGCAGCCCTGCTGAGGACTTAAGGGTACTGGTAGGTGAAAAGCTGGACATGAGCCGGTAACATGTGCTCAAAGCCCAGAATGCCAACTGTACCCCAGGCTGTGTCAAAAGAAGCGTGGCCAGCAGGTCGAAGGAGGTGATTCTGCCCTTCTACTCCTTTCTCACGAGACCCCACCTGTGTCCTGTACTGTGTCCAGCTCTGGAGCCCTCAGCACAGGAAGGACATGGACCTGTTGGAGCAGGTCCAGAGGAGAGCCACAAAAATGATCAGAGGGCTGGAGCACCTCTCCTGTGAGAAAAGGCTGGGAGAGCTGGACTTGTTCAGCCTGGAGAAGAGAATGCTCCAGGGAGACCTCATAGGGGCCCTCCAGTACTTAAAAGGGGGGGCTACAGGAAAGATGGCAACAAACTTTTTAGCAGGGCCTGTTGTGATAGGAGAAGGGGTAATGGTTTTAAAGTAAAAGAGGGAAGATTTAGACTAGACGGAAGGGAAAAGTGTGTTACAATGAGGGTAATGAAGCCCTGGAACAGGCTGCCCAGAGAGGTGGTAGATGCCCTATCCCTGGAAACATTCAAGGTGTGGTTGGATGGGGCTCTGAGCAACCTGATCTGGTTGAAGATGTCTCTGCTCATTGCCAGGGGGTTGGACTAGATGACCTTTAAATGTCCCTTCCAACCCAAACTATTCTATGATTCTAAGACAACAGGCAGGGTGAGAGTTATTGTGCACATAAGGATTTACAGTCTTTTGAAAGCAAAGTAAATTGAAGTTCTTGGAAGAAGGAGACCGAGGTATTCATCACCTTGCTGTCTGGAGTAATGAAGGCTAATACACTGATAAAACAGCATTATCCTTTTATTTAATAATACCAAAATTATTAGACACAGTATTACTCCAGCACCCCAAACCTAGTGCCGCACACCATTCTGTGATACCTAGATAGTACTGCTGAGCCTCTGCTCTCTCACAGCCTTGGGGAGGATTTCCTTTGTGGCACTTCTACCCCAAAAGCTGCAAGGGAAGGCTGGAGATGGGCTCTGACTTATCACCAGGCAGAAGGCAAAGCACAGCCCATGACAGCCGCCATGCATTGAACCTGAAAGAGGTGTCATTAGTCCCAGAAATAGCTGTGCTCAGGTACATGGTCTACATTCCAAGGCAAGCCAGGTAAAGCCCTTTCTGTCCACTTCCCCGTGTAACAGAAGATTGGCTGAAACAAGGAATTAGTGAGAGGAGAGAGACCCCTGCTCCTACTGCAGGCTGTCTAAATCTCACTGACACCTTATCCAAAAAGCTAAAATAATATCATACCAGTTATTGATATTTTTGGATAACAGTGTTTTCAGAGGAGCAAATGGCACTGCTCATCACTATTCCACTGACCCCTGTCTCCTCCTGTTATTGATCATAGCTTCTCCCTCTGGCAGAAAGCCAGCAAATTATCACTTTGAATAAAGAGTTGAGGCCAAAGGTAAGGAAAAGGAATGAAGAGCTGTATAAGAAAGGGAGATTAATGGCAACAGCAGACAGACTGGAAGAATGGCACTTGGGCCAGTGTATTTTGATGTCTAGATAGGGAAAGGTCAGAGAAAGAGTATATGGACTTCATTTAGATGTGTGGGTAGAGTCAGAAAAAGCCTTTGCATAACAGTGCCCCTAGAAATTCTCTCCTCCCCATCCCTCAGCTTTTGAAATAAGGCAAGCTTATCATTATAATCTAAATACAATGAAAGTATACAAAAGAGCAATCATGCTTGTATTCTGAGTGATTCTCACAAGCATGGCATGGGAGATGCAAATCACATGCAGTCGAGGCACACAGAGAAAGATAAAGGGGAAGTGGTCTCTCTTCTCTAGGAAAAAGCTTTTCTGTGTTCAAACAGCTTGCAATTACACGATGAGGAATGATTTGCTTAGAGTGTCACCTTCTTTTCAGCCTATTTGGTCTTTGCATCTCTTGGAACTACACAGTACAGTAAAAACTTAGGCATCTCCTGCCTACATTGTGCATTAGGCAATCTCACATGTGCATTTTTACCAACAGTTTAAACCATACTGATGTTTCAGTTTACTCACTTCAGTCAGATCGTAAGAACTTTGTTAAGACTGGACTAGAAATGAATGCCAACGCTAGTTCAGCTGAACCAGCAGCTCTTTTTCTCAATACAGACAAGGCCACAGCGGAGACATAAAACCCTCCCTGCTGGGTTAAGAAAAAGCTCTCAGCTAAACCTGACTTTATCTAACCACACGGGTGGAGGAAAGTGCATTTCAAGAATTACCTGCACTGGGAAGACTGCAAGATTTGATCTATGGTTCCTGAAACAGAATGGGTCAGGGAATTGAAGTGGTCCCTAAGCACAACTCAGTTGTGTTTAACGCTGGTTAAGGTGCAGCTCATTATCTGCAAGGATAAGATCTTTCATAAAACAGACAAGGTATGCATTCAATTGGTTCTGTGCATCAATATGACATTCTTTCTCTGGACACAAGAAATCCTGGAACAGCTCTAATGCAAGGGGCTGATTTATCCCCAGAAGCATCCCCTTTTCATGCTTACTGGTTATGCTTTGACTGTGCTATAAAAAAAAGCAGCAGGGTTTGCAGTTTTAACAGGAAATAAATGAAAACTGAAAAACAAACCCACACCACAGTCAAGCTGAGGATTATAAAAATAACTACACACTGCCCTCTGGCTCACGTATTGCTACCACAGAGAGCTTGCCTGTAATCATCACCACAGACTGCTGGGACTGAGAACAGGTCACTTATCAAAAGTTCTCCTAAGCCTATTTGATACAGTTAGTACTCGCAGGCAAAATTAATACCTACATCACCTGATGGAGGAGCTGGCCAACTTCAGAGGCGGGAGAATCCAGACAGACTGCAGAGTCTTGCCCTGATCCAGCAGGGAGTGACAGTTGTAGTGCCAGAACTAACTCAACCAGTATCAAAATCATTTTTGGAGGTGTTCACACAAAGGTAATGGGTGTTGAATAAGCAACAATTTTGTCTGGTGAGCAAGCTGTAGCCCCCAGCAAGGCATGCCATTCACGCAGTAGACTTAATACACTGGAAATAAAACGTCTCCTGTTTACAGTGTATAAGCCCACAACTTTTATTGACAAAATGTTGCAGACTGACAGTCCTCCGTTGCTTCACTGCATTTCAATGCAATGTAGTGCCTTACAGTGAAGCTTCGCTTCGCTATAATTGGGTTCAACTGTGCTAATCCCCTTGGAATGCAGTAATTAATACTTATTTAGTGGTAGTTGCTGCATTCCAAGAGGATTAGTCCCTGCCCTGCACTTTTGCCAGCATTGCAAATGGAGAGCTGGAAAGAAGACAGTGTCTAACTACAGGTCTTGCTTTGCAGCTCCGAACAGGGAGACGAGAGAAGTTGGTCTCGCTACAACTGGTCCCCTGTGTATAAAAATACTGCTTTTCTGAAGGGGAAAAAAAATAAAAATATAATCACTTGACTGTCACTACTCCTTGCAGCCGCATTGTGCAGATAGAAATCCTGCCACATCCAATGAGGAAGAAAGAACACCAAAAATCAGACACCTGTGCAGAACCATAAAGACAAACACAGCCATGGGTGTATTTTTTCTATGGGAGATGATAAACAGGCCCTGATGCACTGTAAGAATGAATTCCTATTCATTATTTTGGGGATTTTGTGACTAGCAGTCCCATTCCCGCTATGGTCTTAAAATTTTCAGTGCAACACGGGTTTTGGAAACCTATAAAGGAGATGTTAGTAGAAACTTAAAATGCACCCTCTCTGAATACTCAGTTTTGAGACTACTGAATGTGTAATGTCCGATTCTTTCCTTTCAAGTGAAGCCTTTATGATCTGCTCTGGATTTTTTTTTTTAAACGCACTGGAAAGACCATTGCTTATGTCGTATCTTAAGAAAGAAGCACAATGCTTCCTTTCCTTCAGGCTAGTCAAGCTACTCTCTCACATCATTAACATTGTTACCTGTTAATTGCAGGTGAATTTTCCTGATTACATTATAGCAGATGTAGAAAAATTCTGGGACTTTACCACTAAACACACATTCTGTAAATGCTATACTGAAGGTGCTATTATAGAGCACCTTCAGTATTTTCTGGCATGGATGTACAGACTGTAATTGATCAGTAAGATTATGTCTTTCATGAATATAAAAGTATTGTGAAGCCAGATTTTAAGACCTGTGACAGATATCTTCATTTCCTTTATTTTCTTCCATTCTTCACCCCTAACACATACCTCTTCTGCATTTTTCAAATGCCCATCTGGGGAAAAACTTAATTAAAGGAACGGAAATTCATTTAAGCGTTTAAAACAAATTAAAAAATCCAATTCATGCTTGATTAGGCAACTGGTTTTGTCTAAATGACAACAGGAAAGAACTATGTGAGGTTCTTATCATCATATACTGCAGGCTTTGTGCAATTATTTCTCTATTTCTTATCCTAAACAATTGCTTCATTTCAATACAGAAAGAGTTACTTTTTAATACTGGGTGATGTTTAATAGGTTCTGTTGGCATAAAACATTATAGAAATACAAATTATCTTCAATGTTTTCATATAAATGTACATGCTTACATATGTAATTACATACATACTACCTAGTATTTCTTGAAAGTCTTTCTCCATGTTTGCACACACATACGCATACCCTCTGCATGGCTTTGTCAAGTTACTCTGTGGTTGTAGCAACCAGAAGTCATCTTTTTTTAAAAAAAACATTCCTCTGATCTAAAAATACTGAGATGACTTACAAGTATCTTCACATGAATTCTGCAAACTGGTATCTATTTACATTTTTATAGATAAGGCGGGGGGGGGGGGGAAGGTGCAAAATGAGTAAGGTTACAACCTGAGTCCGTGGCAGTAGCAAAAATAATGTGAAGTATTTCCAGACCCGTATGGGTACACTAACAGCATTACTGAGGTTGAGGGAGAGGCTCCCCTCTCCCAACAAGATCCTCAGAAGTTGTTGGATCTGCCACCATAAGTGTGCCAGCTCTTTTGTTTAAACTGGAGAAATTACGTGTAAAAGTAAGCTTAACAGCTGCAAGAATCATAAGCAAAGAGTAATGGGTAATTGCTAAGGCTCTTCTGTCTAGGATACGAAGAGCTAGAGGAAAAATAATTCAGAACAATCACTACAGCTATCAGGTTCCTTGAGTAATAAGACAACATCGACAACGTTTCATAACTTCAGATGCTAACTGCATATCTGGTTTCAGTCAACCAGAAGACTCAAGGCAGCTCTGCAACCAGCACAATTAATGAAGCTCAATTTTTTTAAAAAAAGCTTTTGTACTTTTGTACCTTTAATATATGTGAACTGGGTTTTGTTTCCTCTCTTGAGCTCCCAATTGTCATGATGTATATAGGAGCTTTGTGGCTTCAAGGTCACACTACCTGTTTCAAATCTAAATCACAATGAGTTAAAAAAAATAATCTGACAAAAGCAAGTACCCAGACAATATGGTTACATACGTCTCGTTTCCATAGAAAACCGGGCTATGACATTAACTACTACAGTCAGAATGAATGAGCCTTAAACTCTAATCTTATTACACTATACTATTCAACACAGAAACTCTGAGGAACCTTCTAGATACAAAAGTTCCTAAGTCAAAAAGCCCTGGGAGCAACTTCAAGAGTTTTGCATGAGAAGCTCACGAACTGAGCTTCCCAGCAGGGAAAATACAATTGCTGGCAAACACCAAGGGCCAGTTGCTCCTCCAGAGCAGGGGAGTTGGCAGGGCCAGCAGGGCAGTAGCCTCACCACCGAGGAACGCAGTCCCACAGTACCTGGACAAGAAGAGCAGGTTGGGTGACAGCAACCAGGGTCAACCACAGTTGAGGCACATTCGAGGTCAAGTCAGTGGGACTAGGGAAGCAGCGAGGGCCTGAGCTCCAGCACAGCTCCCAGGCAAGCAGGAGAAGCTTCAACAGAGGCTTTTCCCAGTTCTGCCTCACCAACCAAACACCTGCACACAGTCAGGACTGACCTCCAGCACGGGCAGCCCAAACTGCTGGTAAGGGGCTGAGGAGCACTCAAACAATCCAAGTCCAACAAGCTTAATCAGCTGTTGGAAATTGCAAGTCAGAATCAGGTGGTTTAGTTCAGCTAACAATAGGCCTAAGCCAAAGCATCGTCACACTAATGAACACCCTCACTTTGGATTCTTATGGTTAGTAAGTACTGAGAGAAATAAACGCTATCAGGTCTGGAGGTGGTGGCTCCTAGTCGATGTTCCAAGCTATTCTATACCTGTCTCCATTTCCTTTACTAGAGTTTCTTAATTTAAAGACCTTTAAATCATTTTCATGGATATTACTTCTGAGCTCTCCATAGCACAAAATGATTACAAAACACACAAAAAAGATGAATGCTTCTTTTTTAGCAGCTAGCAGACTGCTGTGTTTATGGAGGAAAGCATTCATAATGTAAAGCACTGTATAAAAAGAATTTGCACGTATCATGCCCCCTGTCGTATGCTTTTCTGGCATCTTTGAGTTACAATTAATTCAATAACCAATTTCAAGTATTAAACATTTAACAATCAACCCGAATGTAAGTCTATGGCACCCTCTTGTGTTCAATAACAATATAACAGTTTATTTGATTTTGAATCAAGAATCAGTGTGTTGTTACTCAGAAAAAAACTGTTGAAAACAAATTCATCCATTAAGTTATGATTAATATTTTTTGTACTAATCTAATACTCTGAGCTACGTCTATTTTATTGTGAAGATCATAGATACAAGATTAAATAGCTAAGAAATTAATTCCAGATAGAACTGAATAAAGGATTAAACTAAAGCCTGATATACATAAGCTCTACTCTGTAATGATGTAGCATGTTCCAAGAATCTAGTGGGCAGAAGGCTTACATTAAAACACAAGAAAGAAATTGAAAATCAAGAAGTAGAAACACAAACATGTCAATGAGCAACATTAGTAGACAAAGAAAAAACATGACTATATCCTTAGAGAGACAGGCTAAGATTATCCTAACTAGATTCCCAGCTAACAAACATCCTGTGACTTAGTGAGGTGCCTAAAGTTATCCCGTGTCTCAGAGTCTTATCTATGAATGGAGATCCTTCCTGGGTATGGAGAGTGACTTCATTACTATTTAGAATATGCTCAGATACGTCAAGTGTGCCATGGTAGAGGTTACACGTAGTCAGAAGTCAAAACGCTGATTCATTGTTTACAACTGTACTAATTTCTTACACTCAGCCTCTTCTATTCTAAGCCCCAATATTACTTCTGGATATTAGGAAAAAAGTAAACATGCTCACAAGCGAATGAGCCTAATAGAACACAGGTGAGCACAGGGAGAAGAAAAGAAGGCAAGGAAAAATAGCACAAAAACCATTGACTTTCTTGAGCTAGTGATACTAACATTTAGACATCTATTACTAAGGGAGGAAAACAGAGAGATGTTTAGTATGATTTATACCCTAGTCTGCTTTATATTGCACTTCTACATACAAAAATCTCTTTATCCAAGTATTCAATGAGATGCATAGATAGAACAACTCCAGATAGTTCTTCTCTGATTAACCCTCAAATCCAGTTCTGTACATGGAGCTTAACCATTCTGTTGTTCACCACTTTCCAAAAGAAGCATCTGGCTGGGGTCCTCTAAAATTTCAAATGTGAAGAGATTAGGATGATCTAAAATTGTTCCAATAAAATGCAGTAGTGTTACAAAACTGTTTAAGATTGTTACTAAAAAAAAGCCCTTCCACTCCCAATCAGAAAAGACTTGGGAATTGGTACTAATGGGAACATCAAATCCAACAAGACAACCAGAAACAAACCAAAACCAAACCAAACCAACTTTATTCTGTACCAAACCCTCAAACGAAAATGATTCTTTTAAAGGTGTTTTACCAGTTTTGGCCGGGATAAAGTTAATAAGTTTTTCATAGTAGCTTGTTTGGGACTACATTTTGAATTTGTGATTAATATAGCCTTGATAATACACCAGTGTTTTACACTGGCTTACACAGCTCCAAGGCCTTTTCTGCTTCTCACCCTGCCCCACCAGTGAGGAGGCTGAGGATGCAAAAGGAGTCGGGAGGGGACATAGCTGGGACAGCAGACCCCAACTGACCAGAGGGATATCCCAGATCACAGGACGTCGTGCTCAGCAGTAAAAGCTGGGGGCGGGGGGAAAGAAGGAAGTAGGGACTTTCAGAGCGATGGTGTTTGTCTTCCCAAATAACTGTTACATGTGATGGAGCCCTGCTTTCCTGGAGATGGCTGAAGACCGGCCTGCCAATGATAAAAGTAATTTAGAAATAATCAAACAAGGCTTCCTTGTACTCACTAACTCCACTGTTATTTTATGTTCCATTTCACAGTATTAGATGCAGAAAAGAAAGTGAAACATGAAGGTACTTATTTCATCCAAGGAGGGAAAGCTAGGTCTAATAGGGGTGTTTCACCATTTATTCTAGCGGGCACAAAAGACGCTAGAGCCACAATAAAACAAGAACTCTGACAAGAGAGTGCTTGTGTGAAAGACAGCATGAGGGAGAGAAGTATTCTTGAACATGCAATAAACAACACTCAACACCACTTGTCAAAAAATATTTTAATTTTAACAAAAGCCCAGCATCATCAGTCTCACACATCAGAAGTTATGGAGTGACATATAATGCATTCAGGTGTCCTCATGGAAAGGATCAAGCCCATACCAGAGGATCACTTGAGTTTCCATGATTGTTATGCCGTATATAAAAATATTTTACAATTTCATATTAAATATCAGTGTTATCTGTTCAACATAAATTGTTTCCCTAGTGTAAGT
This sequence comes from Charadrius vociferus, assembly GCF_000708025.1. Taxonomy (NCBI): domain Eukaryota; kingdom Metazoa; phylum Chordata; class Aves; order Charadriiformes; family Charadriidae; genus Charadrius; species Charadrius vociferus. The sequence goes on from NW_009649568.1 coordinate 2,870,551, forward strand.
TTTTTTCCTCCTAAATTAATTTTCAAATAGTACAAAACAATGTGTTTGATACAGTAACAAGTACCTTTTTTCCCCTTGTGGAGAAGGAAAACTTAGTAAGTTACATCAAAAATACTTTCACAAATAATTCCAGTATTTGAGATAAGCAGTGATGTAATAACAACATTAAGATGTAGAGATGATTTGATGTGACCAATTCCACTACTCTATATATGGATCTGCCTCTAAAGGAGTCCAAGTTCTCACATTCTTTACTGTCAACTAGGTAATATTTGCTCATTGCAAAATCGACTTAATTGTTCATAATCCCTTTTGGATATTTGTAAACTTAGCACATGGGAGATGAGAAGATGTAAAAAGGTGTTAATTTATTTTTTGTGTTTGTGTGTGGCTTATTTTAACTAAGAATCAATTATGCATATGTTTCATTAATTTTCATTCTCTGCAAGTCAGGAATCATCTGCATCAGACTGTATTGCTTCTATCATCCCTTCTGGCTTACTAACCCAAAATTGCTATGTAAGGTTTCCAAAATCAAAAATCTGCTCAGTTCTACTGTTGAAGGTAATAAAAGCCGTTACATTGCCATTTGATCAGACTAACAAAGCTGAAGATTTCAGAATCCTAATCAAAAACCATTTACTTGTTACAACATTCTCATTGAATTTACAAGCCACTACTCTTCTTATACAAACTTACATTGTTCTTATACAAACTTATACTACTCTTCTTATATAAAGTCAGACACTTTAGGTATTACCACCCTGCTCCTTTTAAAGAGTCAGGGCATATAATCATTGCCAGCTGAGGAGTTACCAAGAACTTATCATGAGGTACACATACAGTTTGCATAAACAGAATCATATTCTATCCACATTCAATATGCATAGCAAAATAGAAAAATGGCTCAAACAAGTGAGTGTATTAACGTGCAAAGAAAATTCTTAACAGAATTTGGGAACTCAGCATGTAATTTGCCATTGTAATACAAGCAATGCTTTCCATTCCACAGTCAACTGAGGCATCCTGTAGTACTTTACCATGAAAATCTAAGCTAAACTGGTATTAAAAATAAAACAAAATTGGAGAGTGCTCACAAACAGGTATTATTTAACTAAGGCACTGAAAGGTTTAGAACTGGACTAACCCTTTAGTTACCAGTAAACACAGTGGTTTTGAATGCAGACTGTCAGCAGACAGCCATCTTTGCAGAATCACATCCAATGAATAAAATTTAGTTATGGCTTATGCACAAAGGTTTTTGAGTATGACGCAATTCAAGCTGTGCTAACTAGTGAGAATCTTCATTTGCTTCAGAAGGTCATTAACAATGCTAGGTGTTTGATTTTTTGCTTCCTTAATTCACCTCTACAATACATAGAAAAAAATAAATCTTTCATGAAACAGCCAAAGTAATTCATTGTCTATCAGCATCACCAAGGATCTTCATCCACCTACAAGGAGTAAGAATAAGAGTGAAATTGAATGCCTAAGTGTTGACTGCACTGAAACTTACTTGAAAGTTTTGAAGACTTAGTTTTATGTAGGCAATAGAACACAATTTCTCTATACTTCAATATCATAACGATAGATTCAAAAGCAATTTTGTTTTGAAAATATTAAGCAATATTGCTGCAAACCCATTAATTTAGCTTCATAAATGTTGAACAGTCTCATTACTTTTAACTATTACACCAAAACATCATCTGTCTTGCAATTAATTCAGAGGACAGTGACTGTGCCCACTCTATAGGAGTACTCCCTCCCAAGAAACTGTATTTAAGCTGAGGTACAAGTGCAGTTAACCATAGATAGTTCTATAGATACAGTACTTGATATTGTTAAGAGCTGGATCCCCTATTCAAACATATCTTATGATTTCAGACACTGTATCCAGTAGACTACTTAGGGAAAAGATGTAAATGTGTATAAGAAACAGAAACAGGTATATATACTGTTAACAATAAGAGGTTTTACAGGTTCCAAATATAATGAGAGTTAAGCATGCAAAACTTAAGCACTTACTAAGGCTTGACACTGTAATATTCTTCTGGCGTCACAATTTTCAATCCACCGAAGTAGTCCAGGACCCAAATATTGGTGATGTTGAATTTGGCAAAGAACCAATTATGATCCTTAGGCCAACTTTCCATTTCAGGGTGGCGACTGAATAATGCTTTTTTTGCTAAGCCTGCTTCTGAATCATTCACCTAAACAATAACCAGCAAAATATTACAGTAAGATACAGTCATGGGAAGACAAGTTTTAGCTAAAAAACACTGCTGACTGCAGTATGCTCTTTTCAGTTTAGCCATGTCTTGTCCCAAAGGACTCATTAATGTGGCAGAGTTCACTCATCTTCAGTGTGGTGTACAACTGTACATGAGACAGCCAAAAACTCCAAGGTAGTTGATTTTAATATTAAATCAAAAGTGTGCTTTTAAAGTAAGCATGAGCAAGAAAACACTTCATCAACGAAAGAAATCTTTCAACAAATCGCAAAACAGGTAATTATGGGTTCTTGCTGAATTACTATAATGCAATGTTTTAGGTGTGAATTTACCTCCTCCACATCTGCTCACTGAAACAGACACAAACAGATCCAAACTGTTCAGATCCATGCAAACACACACACATACACACACACAGAGGATGATACAACAGAATCTACAAAAGAAGGGAAGATGAAATGTGTGACAGCACTTAATATACAATGTGCAAACATTTAAAGGGTTAAAATCAACAAGTTCGATTTCTGGGTATAGTACAAGAGGAACTAATTAAAATAAACAATTCCATATTGATAAGAAACTCATGACAGCAATTATTGCTAGAGTGTAATGAGAAATATCTGAGGTGTGAAAACACCAAATAAGAATTTAGACTATCATACGAGAGAGTAATGATGATTAGTCCTCATCCTCAATCATTATCCTCAATAATGGGATTAAGATCTTCAATGAATAACACGTGCAGTTTGGAATTCCTTCTACGGAACACCAAAGTACTGGCGCATGAAAGAATACTGCCCTGGCAGCAACGATGACAGGTAATACAATGCACTGTAACTTTATAGCTGAGGTTAATATTTACTTCAGTGAAGTTTTGGAAGCACATATGTCACGCTGCACAGACCAAAGAATTCAACTGAATAAAAGAGATGGAAAAAACATCACACTTAATTCACAAGAGAATTGTCTTAGACTTCTTAGTTTCAAAACAGGTCTAGAGGAACAAGTGAGATTTCCTTCATTACAATATTGTCCTCCCAAGTTCCTTACTAAAGACATGCCAACATAGCTCCTGTAAGTATCAAGTGGTAGCTTCATTTTCCACCCACAGAGGTAGTCCTCTGGTATCACAGCACATACACAAACTATGAGGTAGTCCTCTGGTATCACAGCACATAACATCTCTTCATATACTTTCATACAGAAATTCTAACCTTTCTTTTGTCCATCCACTAAACAATACTATTTGATGCATGCAATATTGCCCAGTGTCAACTTTCAGCTGCTTACCTTTACAATACTGCCACAGAAGATTATGTGGGCACAGAGGGGATTCTGGGGATCATATTTGTGCTTCTTGCAGTAAGGAGTCTGTGCCAAAGACACAGTTAAGGATGCATTTGAATTGATCTGAAATGCAAGTAGTAAGATAAGAGGTTTACATGCTTTTGCGAGAAAAATGTCATAGCCACCATATTTTCAGCTTTTGGTATTTTATTCAGCTCAGAGTCACTGGTAAAAAGAACAAAGCTGTCACCTTCTTTTCCTAACTACTTTTGAAAGCCTACTTAGATGAGCTCTGAATCTGAAAGAAAGCCCAGTTTAGAAGTGTGCTGAAGTTTGTTAGCATAAAATGAAAACCTCACAAAACAGCACTCGTTAACACTCTGAATTCAATGTACAGTCTAGCCATTTCACATTCAAATAACATTATATTCCAATTTACATACATACAGGACCGTACAGAACACAAGGACATACAGTGAACTCATTACATTAATTCTAGTGGAAGGAAAAAGGGTTACTGAAAAGGTAACCAACCGAGTTTCACAACTGTTGATAAACTTAATTAAAACAAACAACCCCCCCATCAAAACAAGCCTCCTGGCTGTCCCCAAAGTGGTCCACTCTTCTGAAGTTTAAAGTGAATTTTATCAGTTAGGTTTTAAAAATTCCTGTATATTTAAGTAAGACACCTAACTTGAAGAATTAAAGATTCTGTATCCGATTGTTTTTCTAAAACTATTTGGTGAACGCGGCTTGAAAAGTATTGGTGCAAAAGAGGATTGCCTACTGCACAACGTCACATACCAAAGTTCATCTCCCAGCAACAAACATTCACGTGCTTTGGGAAGTTTCATTAAAAGAGCTCATCTCAAAAAGAAACCCCCAAAAGTCACTATACACTAGGCAGAGTACCACTGAACTGATAAAACACGAGCAACCACCTGACAGATAGGAAGTTGCTTAACTACAAAAAAGCTGACTCATGATTATTCAGCACTATCTCCTATCAGATGTCTCCTGGACACGTGACCATCACAGTCAAATGTTTCTGCCATGTAACAGCAGAATAAGGATCTGACCCTTCTGAAGGAAAATGTTCATTAGCAGTTTATACCATGATTTTTATGTTACTCTGAAAATGAAAGGCTGTAGCTGGGGTGGAGAACTAGGTACTATACAAGATAAATTAGGCTTTCTACAGCACTTAGATACATAATTAAACTAATTTAACGTAACAAACTAAAACCTGAGAGGGAACAAACAAAAAGGGTTTCTGGTAAAAGAAAGTCTGAAAAAAAATCCATTATTTACGTTTTGTGTTTATTTGCTTTACTAATACTGTAATAGTTACTAGAACAAAAAAGTTTTCTAATAAAGGAAGCATACTGCTGCTATTTCCCTAACTTTTTAGCCAACTCCCTCTTGACCAGAGCCAAGCAAAAGGGCTGAGACAAGGCTAACTACGCACACTCAGAGCCTTAGCGTGCCAGTCTGCTGCCTTTCGTTTTCCACTTGCCTTTATTGTAAGCTCCAGAGATTTAATTACTATTCCTTCAGTAGCCTGTGGAGGAGCCCTCTTTGCTCAAGTCCCGCACTGCCAATTTCCAGTCCTTTTGATATTTTTTTTGTCACATTCCCCCTGTTTAAATATTCTGTGGCCCCTCATTTCTCTGGTCAGTGCCTCTGGAAGCTTCAGCCACTTCCTCTACCAAAGTGGTGTTTGGCATTTTTTCAGACCACGTTCAGCAGAAACTTCTTAGCAGGACTACTGAGTGTCAACACAGACAGCACTGCTCATGCTTAAATGTTCAAGGGCTAATAATTGTCCCCAGGGTTCACAAACGAGGTGACACCCACGGGACAAGCAGTTGGTGCCATGACACTGTCTTCAAAAAGGCTGCTCCTGCTCACCTCCAGGTCCTGCACGGAGATCTCCATGTCGGTCAGGTAAAGGTAGGGGACACCGCTGCCGCCCAACGGCCCGGGGGGCCCGTCGCTGAGGGAGAAGATGTTGGCGAACGGCTGGCCGCGCAGCCCCTCCTGCGTGGAGAGCGTTGCCAGCGCGCCCCAGTCGCAGTTGTGCAGCACGAAGCGCGCCATGCGGGCCGCCTCCTCCGGCGGCGGAATGGCCCCACCGGCCGCCGCCACCGGCGGCAGCAGCAGCGCCGCCACGCACAGGAACGACAGCTGCGACAGCCCCGCCATCCCTCACCGGCCACCAACCGCCACCAACTGCCGGTGCTGCAACGCACTGTCCCCAACAGTCCCCGCACCACACGGGGAGGGGCGGGCTGCTCTGCTCTCCGCCAATCGAAGCAACCCTGCCTGCCCTCCTTCACCAATAAAGGCACGCCGGGGACAACCTTGCGAGTGGCAAATTAGCCTGTCCACTGTCAGCCAATGGACTCACGATGTCCTCTCCCTTCAGCCAATGAAAGCTGCTGAGAGGCGGGGACAACCCCCACGGCGTTCGTCGGTTGTAAACAACTGACAGCGCTACCTCGCTGCCGGGAGGGGAGGGAAAGGGGGCGGAGACACTGGTAATGTAGCAGCCAATGAAAGGCCCCTTCAGAACTCTCTGCCAATCATGTTTCGCGGGCGGCCGGCAGGAGCGCCTCGTCCTCGCCCATCGCGTATATGGGGGAGGGTAGAGACGTACGCAGGTTCAGTAGCGGCCGGGGGGTGGTTGGGTTCGGCAGGTGGCTGAGGGCGCGGCCGGGCACGGGGGCTGTGGAGGTTCCTGGAGCCGCTTGTGCAGGTGGTCCGAGGCGGCCCGCGGGCAGCTGAAGCAGAGCCGGTCCCATAGAGCGGTCCTGCCCACTTTCTGCCCCCCAACTCGCGGGGAGCCGGTCCGTTTTGCAAGGTCCGAGTGACCCGGTGCGGGTCGTGGCATCTGCATGGTGCCTGGCAGCTGCACCCTGGTTTGTCTGGCCAGGGAAGCTGGTCAGATCCACAGGGTGGTTGTGGCACTATCAGCCCCGCTATCCGTGGCTGCTGCGAAATCAATCTCAGAGGCTGGTTCTGTGTCACAGCAAATGTTTGTGTCCCGCTTCCCTTGAAGAAAACCTTGTTTAATTAGAGCAAGCAGGGCCTATCGCAAACTGGTTTGGACTGTAAAGCTGATAGGATCATGTGCTGCCAGGCATGGCTCAAGTCTTGCCACTTGCAAACGGCCAGACGTATGGCAAATCCATCTCTTCTACAAGACCTGGTTTCGCTAGTTGAACAACCTCTTGGCCTTCCGTGCATTACTTACAGAAATAAATACTGAGGTACACCTCATTTTATCTGTCGCTTTGTGCACGGTCACCTTACAAAGATTTGTATAAGTAAATGTTTTTAACTGGGGTTATACTGAGACTTGATTCAACTTTTCATAAGAGATGGGAGGTTTCAATTTTTCCACTTTAATCTTGTCGAGTATGTCTATGCTACCTATATAGCAATGTAGCACAGAGAAACCCAAATTCACTTTGTGTGACCACCACCTGCCCCTAGGTGCCCATAGAACCCATAGCTTAGAGCAGCCCACAGGAATCATTTCATTAGGCTGAATTCAGGAAGGAAAACACACCACACATCCATTCCTTACCGTTTATGTAATGTCCTGTTGTTGTGTACAGGCAGAATAAAAGAATTTTTCCTCCAGTATTCCCCTTGCCCGCAGAGCATGGGCAGAGAGCCCGACTTTGCTCCCGGGCACCTGCACACGGAGCCTTCTGCTGCTGCCCTCTCCTGGCGATGCTCTGGAGAAACCCGTGTTTTGTTGTACCTGAAAAGCCAAAAAAAAACCAAAGAAAAAAAGGTTTCTCTGAACACCTGATGTGCAGCCACTCAGCTGGGTTAGGTAACTGAGCTTGTGAGTAGCAACTGCTCCAGCAACAAAGGCGATACAAGCTGCCTTGTCTGTGATATAGGACAAGTGATATTTCAAGGCAAAGTGCTAAGGAGAAAAAGGGCAAGAAAAGGAGCGATGTGTGAGAGAAAAGACTGCGCAAAAGGTTGTCGTTATTACGTATGTAAGATTATACAATATATTTAGATGAGGGGCAGGAAGCGAACATGCTGAAGGGGAAAAGACAGCAGCAGGAGTGAAGAGTATGGAAGAAAGAGACAAAAATGGTCTAGAGGAAATGGCTTAGGAAAGAGAAGGGGATGAGGAAGACAAACTGCAACCAACTCTTTTCATTAGAGATTTTGCTAGCTGAACCAGAGACATTATAGCTTCCTCTTTTCTCTCCCCACCAACATGTGTGTGCATACACAGAAACTGCTTGTTTCTCTCCATTTTCAAGCAGTCCTGCCCTCTGAGAACCTGAAGGGGGGTCAGTATTTACTTGACGCAGTCAAAGGGATGAGTGGTAGAGGGAGGTGGCAGGGGATGAGTGTGTGAATGATTTTACTGCAGAGCAGGAGAGCGTTACAGGGAGCAGACAGGAGGTGGTTGGTGGGGTCAGCACAGGAAAGAAGGGATGCCATGGAGAGTATGTGGAAGTAACAACATGTACTGCAGGGCAAAAAAAAGGATAGAAAGGAAAGAAGATAAAGGGCATGTGGGAAGAAGAGCTGACAATTATTTTTTATTTTATTTTGTTTCAGATAAAGAAAATGCAGAAAGGGGAAAAGCCTCCATGTTCTGGAGTTTAGATGTATTTGCTGAACATGGCCATCCCTCCTTCACCAGGAAGGGTGCCCGTTCCTGGAGCCACACAGCCCCTGCAACAGAAGAGTCAAAGTGAACCTCTTAGAGAGCGTGAAAGATCATCCTACACTTTCCCTGCTACCACTGGGACCATACAGCGGGACCTTAGAGGCCAAGAGAAAACAAGCCGTCCAAACGAAGTCTGCCAAGTTTTCCTCGCCTCTCCCTGCCCCTCTAGCCTTGCAGCACGTCCGCAGCCCTGCCAGTCCACAGCCGCCAAGGGGTGCTGCTGCCCAACCCCAGCAGCCTGCAGGATTTTGGCTGACGAGTCTGGTGGGAATTCTGCACTCAACAGGATTTATGGAAGCAAATAGTGTTAGCTCTCTGCTATGGAGAACAGGATTAATTACGCTGAGTACTCTCCGCATTGGCAGTGCACACCGGCTGTCTTGCAGATTGCACTGAAAAAAGGGGGCTTGTTTTGGTCCTCTCTTTCTTGGATGGGTAACATGGAATGAACCTGTAGGGTGAGGGATAAGGTCTTTAACTCTTTCAGGTTGCTCTGAAAGGATGAGTTATCTGAAGTAAATCTTCAGGCTCTCTTACTTCCTCAGCCAGATCTCAGAGAAAGGAGAAGGATTATCTCTGTTGTGGTGCAATGTGTCTAGAGGCTCCCAGCATCCTTGCATAACAAGGTCAAGAAAGTATTGCTAGCCACTAGTTCTCCTTTTCAACTCATGTGCTTATTTACATTAAAAAATGTGTAAATAGACAGTAACATCTCACCATAGATTGAGCCAGTTTACTCCCTCCAGGGGTTGGCCAGTTCATGGAACAATCTTAATTTCAGTGTGGTTTACACGCCGTGGGCCTCACGCTGAATCTGGGAGCTGTATCTCCAGAGAAGGTGTATTTTAGCCAGAAAGTGGGCAAGGTCTCCATCCTGGCTAGTGTCATCATGCTCTGTCTGCCCTTTTCACAGCTGGTTTTGCCCTGAGCCAGCTTTCTTTAGATAGCATGGTTGTTGGATGGGGTGGGCAAGGTTTTTCTTCAGACACAGTCTAGCTATGTGCTGGGCCAGGCTTCCTGTCTAGATCATGCAGTCTGTCCATTAACAGAAACCTTTATTTGTCCAGATAATACTTGGAGGCTGTGCAGTCTCGCTGTGTGTAGCACTTGATTTCTGAGCCAGGCCAGCTCTCCGCATCCAAATGACAGCCACCGTGATTAAAGTCTCTTGCCGCTGCGTTTGACAGAAGCAACTGACCTGTGAGTCAGCTCTGGCAAAAATTGAAGTGCTCAGTGCTTTGAAGTGCCAATGCTCGGTGCCACATGAAACCCAGCATGCAAATTGTTTCTAAAAACGTTGGTTAGATATCCTTCTGAGGAGATATCAGCACTGCCGAACAATGCGGTGCTACTACTATTAGGAAATGGCATACAACACAGAACTTTGCTGAACACAAAAAGGTGTTGCGTGCTTGTGTATAAAGCAGGTATTTGTTCCCGTCCTCAAAGTTCCCAAATTAACTTGGTTGGGAATTTAGCTTCTGACCCTTTAATCAGTGTACTTTTTAAAAGATAGGTGAAGTGAATATAGCACTGGCCTGGTATTCAGCTAAAAGTCCTTTTACCTTTTTAACAGCCACCACACAGGCAGTGGCCATGCAAGCTTCCTCTGTGCAAAACCCTGAAATGTTGTTCAGCTTTCAGTCAAAAAATCTTGCTGTTCAGTTGACACTTGGGCTGCATGCTGAGGAAGCTGTTGCGAGGGCCAGCTGTGACACCGCTTTCTAGGATGTTGAGAGAGGGGCAGCAGGACTGGCCTGAGAACAATATCATCAAAAACATGGTTGTATGCAGCACAGATACCTGGAATTGTGTCAGCACCATGTTCCAATTTTTTTTGTTTGTTTATACTCAGCCTTGTTGTGTATTAAAGCTAGTAACTGGTAGAGGAATTGTTGTCTAGAAGCAAGCTGTCAATGCCTGATGCTGATATTTGTCCCATCACTATATTAGTATAACGGGATGCAGCCATGCCTCTTAATACCCCAGCTCAGTTTGTTCTCTGAAGTCAGGTGGATCAGCAGTGAAAGAAGAGCTCTCCAAAGACATTTGGATGCAAGAGATGACACTAGCTACCTGTACGCTGCCCACCAGACCCAGGTGGCCTGCTATGGATGAGGGTGGTCTAGATCAATGTGATCTCCTTACGACAAGAAGAGCCACTTAGGCAAAGCATCACAGGTGAAACGCTCCCTGTATGGTACAGCATTTTCCTAACTTTACTCTACCTAGGGACAGGCTTTTACCTAGAACCTGGGTGTTAAGAAGCCTGGTAAATCTGATCCGTGATGTCAGCACTCAGGCGCATGCTGACAGTCAGAAGGAACACGTGAAATGATTCAGTCTTTCGGTTAGTCTCTGTCACCTACGTTTTATGCGGTCACCATGCAACACACACCGTCTTGCATTCCCTGTCCCATATGGCTTAGTGAGAATCACTTGTAACTGTGTCCTTTCATTTCATTCAAGAGTCTTTGGTAATGGGGCTTTCCCATTCACATCAACTCCCAGGGGTGCACAGTGCCTGGCACGCCAGTCCGTGTGTACGCGCCGGTGCTGGCACGTGAGCATGTGTGTGCGTGTGTGCGCTCAGACGTGCTTCGCTGCAGCTGCAGAATTAGAGCAAAAAATGTCGATGGTACAAAGCGTTCCAGCTGA
>NW_009649568.1:2881498-2886992 GCF_000708025.1 Charadrius vociferus
GCTGATAACTCCCTGAAGAGGAGGGTGAGGCTTGGCGTCCGCAGTGTTAGTTTAATGCTGAGGGGCGAGGGCAGGGTCGGCGGGAGCAGATACTTCAGAACACAGTTAGCAGAATGGTGGGTTCAAAAAGCGAGTTTCCCATAGAAAACACTGTTCACGTTCACTTCCTGTCAGCTTGCCATTGTCGGAGGAGCTGATGTGCAAACCCAACCCAAAACAGGATGTTGGCTTGTAGAGTTGATTGATCTTTGAAATGCAAATGCTTTCTTTCTGTGGTTACCTTATCCCCCTTTTTTCAGTTGAGAACTGAGTTGCTTGAGTGGGAACAGGAAGGGTTGAGACCCCATTTTCAGGGGGTCAAAAGCCCAACATGGTAATAGCTGCTGGTTAATAGTATGAATTCTGGAAAATGATGTGTATAGCAGCAGCCAAAGCCAGACAGAGAGGTGGACAGAACAATGTTAGATACTGGCGCTGAACAGGCGAGCTCTACTAAACCCGCAACAAATGCCTTAACAAAATACACAGATTCAATCTGTCTTGCAGGCACCCACAGCTTCCTCCACCCTTTGCTCATCCACCACCCTGACAAACGTGCCTTCCCAGATTTGGCACCTACATAGACACACCAGACTGAGATAGCTCTGTGGACACAACTATCTGAGTCAATGCTTCAGATGCCCTCAAAAGCTTTCTTTCCTGAGTGGTCTCTGAACAAAGGATTTCTGTGTCCCTGCATCTCCTTTCTGTTGACCTATAGAGGCCATAATAGAGGCTCACAACTAATAGAACCATATAGACGTTCATAGCCAAAATGTGAGAGGTCAGCGAATACTACACATGGTGTTTGTGAGCATGGCAGAACTAGTCATGCTACATCTTTGCAGGCATGCAAGGATTTCCTTGCACCTCTCCCCCACATGCTGCCTGTAGCAGGAGCAGCAGTCATTTGGCCTGAAGCAAACTTGCTGTTTTGGCCTCGCACTTCTTGAAAAGAATCAGCTGGGAAGCTGCAAAATCCAGGGGTCCAAAACCACAACATTTTCTCACTCAGATGAAATTTCCCCCTAGAGTCTGTTTTAATGGCAGAACAGATGTAGGAACTTTTCCTTGCATATACAAAGAAGTTAGTGTCATAGACACTGCTATACCCCAGAAGGTCTGTAAACAGAGATACACACAGAGATGCAGAGAGTCATACTCTAAAATATCTCACATTCATACTTGCACGTACACATCATGTAAAACACCCAGTTTGTCAGTATAACCTCCCTTAATAATGTTTGTCACAGGGTTCTTGCAGTTAAAGCATGTCGGTCGTTTGTTTCAGATCTTCTAGTGTTTTTCAGTCCAGAAATGAGAAAGTCTAGAGCAAATCCACACCTCATGTCTTCCTGTCTGGAGAAAAACATACACCGTATTTCTGTATATTCTCTCCTTGCTCCTTTGGGAAGAAAGATTTAGTATTAATAAACTGAGTACTGTGCACCATGCTCAGAGCAATGGCACTTGGGGATCCTGCTGGCAGAAAAGACTTGCCTTGCGGCAAGATACTTGGGAGCCGAAATAAATAGAGTGAAGAATTGTGGTGGGGCAGCTGCAACTACCTTTGCTTTATTAGTACTGGTAAAGTGATACTATCTCTGCCTAGCAGTTTCCTTTTCTGTAGACCTAAGCAAACAGTTTCCTCCACAGAGTACAACCCCTGAAAGCAGAAAGAAAATACTGAAATAGACCCTGAGCTGCATGAACCAACCATTGGAGGTATGTGATTTTGACAGTCTGTTAGGTGGCAGACATCTTGAAAATGACACTTGTGGCCAATGCCCACAGTGAAATCCCTGAGCATGAAACTCTCCTTCTTGTCCAGACATCAGTCAAAGCATGGGCAGCCAAAGCATCCTGCCCTCCCCGCCTCACCCTGCTGCTCAGTTCAGTTCCTATCCCCTCTCCTAGCATACCATTGACAGGACTCTAAGACATTGATAGGATTTCCCATCAAGAAGAAACTTCATTTTTGTATTTCTTTTAGATTTTTGATCTATTTTCTTATGTCATAGCTGCAGCATCTTCTGGTTCCTTACAGCAGAGGGGGTTTCAACTAATCCAGTGTTTCAGCAATAGAAGATTAATTAGTCCTCTTGCCCAATCTCCAGATGGCAGCAACTCAGCCTAACGTTCTTTTGTCTAAGGACCAAGCAACCACTGTATATTGAATTTGTATATTGAGATAACAAGATAATGATTTAAATCTGCTAATTCCACAGGAGTCCTACAGCATGCAGTACAGCAACACTACTGTAAGAACAACTATGTTGAGATGATTTATCAGTAACAATAATCTGGGATATCATTATGGTCACATTTAAATCCATTCTGGAGTGTTTTCCGCCGTAGCCAGCAGCAATTTGTGAAACACTGGAAAGGAAAAGTATGCATCCCTTTCAGAAAAGATGCTTTAACCCTCTTCTGCCCCCGAGTTTTCATCCAAAATGATGACATGACATTGTGTCACTTTGCAGCTGCATGCAAGGCAAGGAAGCCAGCAGAAGACAAAGGGCGTGTTTCCAAATTCCTCTGCACCACCCTTCTCTCAAGAGGTGGGGACTCAAATTCTTGAGAAGGAGCATATGCAAACAGTTGCTAAAAGAGATGTCTAGTTTACAACACTGTGACCTGAAGGGAAAGGGAAACCGTAGCAAAATATTACTGAGGCTTATTTTTTCCCATCTGAATTTTTCTGCCACCACGGAAGCTTCTCACTTCCAGTGTGCAAGTCTGTCCTTCCTTGTGAAGGGAGAGAAGAACATCCTGCACCTTCTGACCTGGTAGTGTGAGACACGAATTCAGGGTGGAAAGAGCTAGTCCTGCTTTGCAGCTAGCCAGTGACACCTTGCATGGGCACCCTCTGCTTGCGCCCACATTTGTGTGGTGCCCTCCACAGGGGGAACCCTTATATCTCCTTGGGGAATCACCCAGCAGCACAGTGCTGCTGATATTACTGTCATCCCTGAGAGTCCCAGCCATGCACTGGGACACCGAAGCCTTAAATTCTGTTCAAACACAATAATCACCCTCACTCTGCTCCTCTTCTGCCTCTCTAACCACTCTAAAGACACTCCACTGCTGACTGAAATTATCTAAAAGTGTGAAGGGAGAGAGAAGGGAAGCTGCAGTTAGAGGAAAAAAGATCCGCCTCACAAACAAACAACAAGGAAGAGAGTGCGCAGGCTTGGAGAGGGAAGCGTGGACAGGGAGAGACCCAGGCAGAGACATCGGGGAGCAGCTGCGAGCAATGGGGAGAAACAGAGGCAAAACGGGACAGGCGGGTGGGAAAAATGAAGATCAGGTGATAGAAAATACAAAGGGGAGAAAGAAAGGAAGGGACAAAATGCGTATGCGGGGTCCCCAAGTTTGGGCGCAGCAGCAGAGTTTGCTGCTTGTCGTCTCATGAGCCCAGCACTCCGGGAAGGACAGTATCTGTTTAGATTTGTGTCTAAATTTAAACCCCGATTGCCTTGCCTCCCCCTCCTCTCCCCTCCCTCCCTTCCTCTCACCCACCCGCCCTTCTTCCTTGTTCGTAGTGCAGGGCCACTGGCTGGGCTCGCTCAGTGTTCAAGCTGACCAGGAGCTGGGATCTTACATACCCTCCACAGCGGCGCGATTTTGCTCTGGCTCGGCTGCGTTTTTCCCACAGATAAGAGGGAAAGGGGTGGGGAAGCGAGACTGCCCCGAGGACACCTCTCTCTTGCACGACATGGAGGTAAAGAAAACTTTTATTTCCACTAGCTTGTGACTGGCTCCTCGGTCTGCCTTGGCTCCACCTTGCAAGGCAATTTCTCACTAAAGGCAGCTCAAAATATCTTGGCGCTGAGGTTCAGCTAAGTGTCTTTTTTCCCCCCACCCCAGCCCCTGCCATGCACCTCAGAATATTTTGCGGGTTTTAGTCCAGATTTGGAAAGTAAGGGGACGGTATGGGGAGAAATTACATCTGTGACAAGGGAACGAGGAAGGACTGCCATTTGCTTTTTTTTGTCTCTGAGGTGGGAAAGTGAGTTACATTTTAAAAGTTATCATTTTGAAAGGAGGCTTTAAAAAGTCAGTAAAAATGAGGACATAGGGAGAAGCAAACAAACCGTACAGGATTGGCAGGCTTCTTGGGGTCGATTCCTACCCAACCCATGCAGCAGCAGCTGTGATTTGGACCCTAAGCAGCGTGTCCCCCGGTTCCACATGGATCGTGTGATCTTACTTTCATTATCTGTAGAGCATTTTGGTTTAGGGAGGACCCAAGAACCACTGCTTCGGCGAGGTAAATGGCGAGCACATCCCCGGAGGGTTTCCTGTGCCTTTCTCCATGCTGTGTGTCCTGTGCTGCAGGAGGGTCGGAGCTCTTGTCTCGGGGGGCACATGGCTGGTGGACAGGGGTGTAGAAGCAGGAATCAGCCTTTCCTGGCATTTAAGTCCAAGCCTTCTCCTGTGTAGTACCCTCTTGGGCAAGGCAGTTCACCTCCCCTTATGTCTTTTCCCATTCATATGAAATGGGAGCGATGGTGGTTGCTTCCCCCATGTCAGACCGGATTCACTGGCTTTTCAAACAATTTTTTAAGTGGCAGAGGAAAAAAATATTTATTTTTAGGAGGGGCACAGGAGATAGGCGATTACAACATTGGCAAAACCTCAAATGACGAAAGAGGACTTTTGGTATTTCTCTCAGCTAAACACAGACCTTACTAAACACTTTATATTATCTTCACAGAGAAGCTTTTTCTGTGTCGGTGCAGCCCTAACAGCAGGGGACACACAACAAAGGCAGGGAACAGTGTGCTTGAGGCGCCACTACAATTTTCCTTTGAAGATTCCCAGCGCATAGCTCAGCTGGGCAGTTTTGATAATGCCCAGGTGCTAACATTGCTGTCCTTGTTATCTGTGCTGGCCTGCCCTACAGGCGAGGGCAAAGATCAGGCATGTTCATTACAAGAAACATCCTCAACGAACTATCTAAACATGTTTTGGTGTGGAGAAGGACCAAGCAGTGATCAAATCAACTCATCACAGACTACATGTGGCATGACAAATATATAGCTTTATAAGGGTTTTTACGTTTGACAGAGCCTGTTCACGCTTGTTTTATTCTTTTTTGCTATATAGTATCCTGTGATGTCTCAGAGGGAAGGGGAGTTGAGGTCTTAATTTGTTGTAACTGCTGTGCACAGTAAGCCACATATAGAGCAAAGACTAACTTAGGACTGAAGCAGATATTTTGTCAGGTTGAGGACACTGTCCCCCACCCCCTCTCCTCTTCACACACAGGGCACTGCACCCCTTGAGTATTTTCTGTGGTCTGCCACAGCAGCGTTTCAGAGTAGAAAGGGACGGACCTACCATTTCCTTCTGGGAGATACATGTGACATGTACGGCAGGTCTAACGGTCAGAAAGCTTCTCTGAAGTATTTAACCAAAGACTTTCTGACCCTTGATTCTCTTCCTTTTC
>NW_009649568.1:2887016-2922408 GCF_000708025.1 Charadrius vociferus
CTGCATCTGTTCTTATTTTTAAAACATCTCAACTCCCAAGACATTTTTTAAGCAGTGCGCTTGGTCTTCCCTTCCTGCCCCAGCCCTCCAAAAAGGCGGTTAATGTCCCAAAAGTAAGAAGATACTAGACCAAAATAGAGCCAAGAGCAAAGACTTGGGTTCCCACCTGCCAATTCTCTGCTCTGTTTCTTCCTGAGAGGTTTTCACAGGCAGCTTGAGCAGGACCCAGAGACACGCTACAGTCTTTTGCTTTAAAAAACAGATTTAGTGGTCCTGTGCAAGAGGAACAAAAAGTTGTGTCATTTCCCCATTTGCTTCATCAGTGGCAGGCAGAGCTGCTCTGTGCTTTCCTGCTGGCATAACTGGCAAGCTCTTTGCTCTAGTGGGACACATGAGGATTACCAGTATTAGGGAAAAAAGGGCAGAGGGCTGACCTAGCCAGCTGATTTCCATCACATCTCTGGCAGGAAGACCCTATTTCTGAAAAACCCACAGAAGCAAGATAGTTGGGATCGCTTTCTTAGAGTGGTTAGTGTGGTTTTCCTGCTCCTTAGGGGCTAGTACCTATTAGCCATTCTGCTGTCAGGAATGTGCCACATTGAAAGCGGTAACTGTAACCATTGAAGATCCTCAAGAGGGAGAAAAAGGCAGCAAAACCCTGTTCTTGCAGTTCACGTAATTTTGTGAGTCTGCTCATCTTCAGGGTTTTGGGTTTTTTTGTAAAGATCAACTTCTTGATGCAAGGTAGATTTGAGAATCGCTTTTCTTTCCAGTGTTACAACTTATGAAAGAAACTTGAAATCATGAAGCTTATCGCACAGACTGTTAACGTGAGTTCATATAAAAAATGTGTAAAGCTGACACTGATGAAAGCTAAGCCACTTGTAAAAAAGCAGCCACTAAACATTCTTTGCACCCACAGTACAAAAAGGATCAAAAATTATTGTGCTGGTTTGTTAGTTTACACCTTCAGAGTTGGTTCAAGCTGTCTAATTCCCACAGCCATATCAACCGTTGCTGAAGATGTAGTGGGTTAAGGCATCCACTGAAAATGCTTGTGGCTTTCTGCAGCCCGTATTCAACAGCACTCATGGCATTCCTCTTCTCAACCTCTCTGTAGGAGCTTGGGAGCATGGAGACATTTGAACTTTGCTTGCACAGCAAAGGGAAGCAATCCAAGACTGAGATTCACTTTGGTGGCTCCCTATGGTGCAATGGGTTCCCTAAGCTGTGAAGGTGCATCAACCAGCTTTATTTTGGGAAGGCTCCCCTCTTCTCTGTGCCTACCAACAGATTTTCTTTCTTTCTCTGACATCTCCATTCCCATGTCTCTTTTCTGCAACTAGCTCCTGCTAGATCTTCATTTTACCTGTTGCTACACCAGCTCAGCAGAGGGAAAGCTTTTCTAGGGCTGACAGCAGTTCTCTGCTCGCTTTGCCTCTTCCCTTCTGGGCAACCTACAGCCCCAGGCCCTGTGCTCTCTCTACACCACAGTGTCCTTATCTGGGACGTTTGGGGACTGATGGGGCCACTGCTCTTTTTAGTAAAGCTTCTTCCTGTGTCAAGTGAAGATACCACAAAGAGGCCCTCGGTCCTGCCCCACTCCTATAGCGAGCAGCAGAGCAACGTGGAGAAAATTCCTCTGAGTCCTCTGTTTCCTGTCTCAGCGGGAGTCTGCAGAAACCTCTAAGGGGTCGAACATGTCCTCTCCCTCAACCGGCGAGGTCAGAAGCCACCACTGGCTGTGGTCTGCCAGACATTGTGACTGAGCACATTTCCATGTCTAGTATCCCACTTGCTGTATCCTTCCAGGAGCCACGGGGAATGATGCTCTTGCCCAAACTACAGAGCAGCTTGTTTTCAGCAGAGGCACTTACCCTGTCCCTAGGAAAACTGCACTAAGGATATGTGACCTGTCACCCCAGAGGACTGAAGTAGAGGAGATGGGGAGAGGGTACCTGGTACAGTGCAGCTGAGAGGGCTGAAATTGGTAACCTTTATGGTCCTCAGAGCAGCAGGACAGTAAGCCACGCAGAGGTGAGCCGGGCTGAGCGAGGTCTCTGCCCACCCTTGCAGCTGTGGAGCCAAGATTAAGTACAGGCATTACGCCATGGTTAGCTCTGCCAGGAAACAATTTCCCTTTCTCAGGAAGCTCTGCTGCTTGGCTTTCGTTCCAAAAGTTAAAACATTCCTTTTCCACTCTTCTTTTTTCTTTTTGCTTAACAGAACATTTTAAGCTCCAATACACGTGTTTTCAGTGTTTCCTCCGAAGCTCATCAAAATGACACATTCACACAGAGTGTCTGTGTGATAAAGGGAAGAGTACTTAAATATACTAGGAGAGGTACCATATGACCCCATTTTACTCCTCAGGTCTGGGCAGATTTAGGACCTGCCTGACAGTAAATAGCATGTCTGCAGCAGAGCTGGAAAGGATTGGAGTTGCCAGACTTCTGCATCCCAGCAACTGGATGAAGTCCCCCTCTTGAAGGACAGAAAGGAACAAAAGCAAACACCATGGGCAGTGCTGTGACCCTTACTTGTACCCAGCGGAGAGCCCGGAGTAAATGGTTTGCAAAATTAAAGTTTTTCCTGTGTGACTGGAGAAGGGATGATTCTTCTGAACCCCTCTCTCTCACTCCCCCTTTTTAATCTTTGGGTGCCTGAGTATTCCAGGTCATGACAATAGCATTTTGGAAAAGCTTTTTTTTCTGTATTCCACAGTCTAATTGGCAGGACATGTTACTGTTGAGCAGCATATTATGCATACCTTCTCTCATACATTCCCAGGATCTGCTTATCTGAAGAACAGGGGAAAACGTCAGCATTGCTTGATCAATAGGTGCTGCTAGGAAACTCTGCTGGTTTTCGTCATGGAAGTGACCAAGCCCATACGAACTAGGGGTGGTTTTCCTGTTGCCAAGTGGTTGGTTAACAGCTGTAGAGACGTGGATGCTGCTTTTCCTGAAACAGCAACTCTGCAGCTTGAGTTTGGGATCTGAGATGGCAGCTGTACCCAGCAGCAAAAGAACCTGTTTGGAGGACCTGTCTATTTTACTGGTGAAGCCTTCTTGCTACTTGTAGGTGCTGTAATACTGCAGAGACACAGCTTGTCTTGGTGACTTAGAGACAATTATATGCCTTTAGCAGTTTGCAACACGGCATGCATAAGGATGAATTTGGTCTAGAGGCAGGAGATCTGTTGCATAAGGAGAAGTTATTATTACACACTCACTGCACAGTTGCTTCACACCTTGTTATTGTCAGAGGCACGGGCTGCTTAGTTCTTACGGAGTCTTGAGTAGGTGTGAATTTAAATCTCACTTCATCCAAGCCACAACGTATCCAGCTATGAGTCTTATGCCAGAAACGCTTTTACATTAACATCAAGTCTGAGGCATATCTTTATGATATCTTATCACCAGTATATGGGTCCCAGTAATGTACTGACAAGGATGAGGCTTATCTGCCCCATTAGTGCCAAATGAAGTTTTCACCTGTTAAAAAGAAAAAAAAAGACATCAGACCAAATTATTGTCAGTTATGAGCACATCACTTGCTAAAAGCAAAGACCCAGACCTCACTTCCCAGACTGGCAGCTGCTGTAGATGCATGCCCTTTTCCTTTTGTTCTTCAGCATCAAGTTTTAAAAGAGTTCAAAACCCACACAACAGGCAGCGAGGTGGTAAGCTGGATTTTGCATACAAGTATCCTTACACAAATAAACCTGTTTACCATTTGTAACAAGATGCACACAGTGTTTTGGTCAGTGTGGATGACTGGTGGCCAATCTACAAAGGATATTGATTTACCACTGCCAGCTTCAACAAAGCAATTGTTCATCTCAGGCTTCTCAAATGCATACTCTCAGCATGATCGGACCACAGCTCAGACTGTGCTTTTGTACAAGTTGGTAGCTATGGCATGCAGTGGTGCTTTTCTGAGCATCTTGAAGTACTTCACAAAATATAATACCTTTCCCTCATGCTCTATCACTGAACCAAGCTACATGCTGCTCCTTAAGGCAAGAAATTTATTGCTTACATAGGTCACAGCTTTTCAAGCACAGGGAATTAATTTGTGCAGTTTGGACAGCCTTGGTGTCTGAAGGATGCAGACCAACAACTTGTTCAGAGAAAGACACAAAAATGCAAAGGAGAGGGAGAGCTGACTCAGAAGAATTGTGTTAAACCAGTCAGTGTGGCTTTGCAGCGAGACAGGACAGTAGTCTAAAGCTTTTAACACAGAGGAAACAGAATTAGTGCATTGGAAAAGCAGTACACCTAGGAATAATGAGATCCAATTAAAGGGAAGATGTATATCTCACCAAAGAGCAGGAAGGACTTCTAGCAGTGAGGTCTAGCAGGGTTTGGAGTAGTGTAGTGGAAAGCAAATGGAAACCTCTTTCCCATGAGAGATTCAAAAATAGACTGGACAGAGCATTAGAAAGATAATGTCAGGAGTGATCTTCTATTGCATTCAAGCAATACTATTGATAGGGCCACCAGAGGGGCAGGACCATACTGTTTCTGCAGTTCTTCCACATGTGGGGCTGCTAGCAGAAGCCAGTGGCTATTCAGCATTTATGATTCCTTCCTGCTACACCACTTTGTTCAAGCCCTGCAAACTTCTGCCTACGGGAAACTTAGGTCAAAATAAATTGGCATCATATCTGCAAAAGTCCGGGAACTGTTCTTTTATTGCCCGTGTAAAACACAAAACCAATTTTCTTTGTATTCTTTCTTCCTGTTTTAAGAATGGGTTTCTTTATCCTTTAAAATGATCTACTGCAACAGCAATCATGGGTTATTCAAGTCAATCATCTTGAACTACCTTTCTACTGAGTGCCATGTTTCCCTGATGTAAGTTCAGATGAAACAGGTCCTGTTTTCATATACACACATTTGAGCTTGTGTGCCAGGTTTCCCAGGAATTTCACCCCTTGGGCCCTGCAGCGAGCATGTGTTTAACTTGTGAAATATGCACAGTATAATTTGGATTCCCACTTAGTCTTTACAAAGTGTGCAGATTTGTCGACACTGTCCCCTCATGAAAACCCAGTGTTTTCCTTTCCAGTTTCAAGGTGTCCATTCCCAGTTAGAGGCAGAAGGGCTATCCATACAAACATATACAGGCATGCACACTGGTCCTTTAGACAGCAGGTGTCTATAAAGAGGATGGAGAGGAAGAAAAGGATTGAAGAAAAGATGGATTGATGAATACACTGGAGCGTAAGGTGACAGGAGACATCAAGGTAACAAGTCAGACAGGTCACCCATACAGAAAGGAAACAGTCTTAGCGTCTTCTCTTTCATCTCTGAACTCAATGCAAAGTTGTCTTTTCCACGCATATCAGGACTTCTGATCTCACGTAATATCAAGTCCTGCTCTGTAGAGCTGAAGAAGCCTTTGCCCACAGCTATCCAGGGATTTCTTCTTGGCCTATCTCCTCCTGTTCCTTTGTATGCACTGAGTGTGGGACTCACCTTCCTTGACTCTGCTCTCCCACCCAAGACTCCTGCCCTTGGCACTGGCATCTCACACTACTCTCAGTTCTGACCTCAAACACCTGATGCGGGTGACTCACCAGTGATGCTCTCCATGCCAGGCCCTGCAGGGCTTTGCTTAGGAGACTGATGCTCAAGGTCCAGTCTCACAGAGTCCATCCCCCACTGCAGCTTCACACTCTGATCCAGCAAACTGAAGGCTCCATCACCTAGAGCGGCTCTTTGAGCCTTTGTACAGGTCCCCAGTACAGTCTGTAGATTCTCAAAAGCAAAAGCTGGAAGCCTTTTCTTTTTGTAGCCCATGGGAAGGAAAAGCTATCAAGTAATGAAACTGTGATACTTTATTTCTTCTGCCTCTGCTCTGCAACTCAAAAATCGCTGGATCATTCTCTTGTAAGTTGAATATAATTTTTCTTTTCAACTCTTTTCGGCTTAAGGTCCATGAAATCAGTGACATGCTGGCCAGAGCTTCCTCGTGCTGATTTACGCGCTGAGCGAGTGGCGTCCAGGCACTGAGCCTGCGCTTCCTGTACACCTGGTTCCGGTGGCCCAGTTTTAACCTGGAGAAACTGTGCCTGAGGTTGAAGGAACTTAGTCTCCCTTCTTGCCACAGAAAGAACGTGTAAGAGTTTTAATCAGCCATCAGGAAAAAGAAATAGAGCACTGAAGTAGATAGGGTGCTTCAAAGCTCTTGCAAACATTGGGTTTCTCCTTCATAGGCTTGCTGGGAGAATTTTATAAGCAGTTTAACTCAGAAACAGAGATAATTATCTTTCTCAGATCACAGAAAAAAATCCATGTCAAAGGCTAAGCTGCAGCTCAAGATTTACTTGTGTGTGTTTTTCTTAGGGTATATAGTTGAGTCATTTACCTGTGGAAATCACTAAGTGCCTAATGCATCATGAGAGCTGATCCAGGCTGGTCTGAAAATTCAGACAAGTATTTTCAAACATAACTGCAAATTACAGCTGCCTGGATTCGTTTGCCCAATGTGAGGCCTGGTTTTCAGGGGTCTCACAAACCGGAGGGTCCGGACAGAGTCGAAGGGAAGGCAGCTGCTGGGAAAGCAGCCTCGCAGACCCGGATCCTCAGTGCTGCCGGGGCCACTGAGCCCTCCACAGTCCAGCTAAAAAGACATCCCTGTGGATGTAGCTTAGCATTCACACCTCAAGCTGGCTGCTAGCTGAGTGCTTACTATCATTTTCCTCTGCTCCATATCTGTGTATCTTTTTAGACTAAATTCCTGGCTCCGATAAATATGAACCTCCTTCTCTGTACTGCCTGTGTCCAGTGTAGACCTAATTTAATAGCAATGTGTTACAAAGATAGCACAGTCCTAACTGATGAGTCCTGGAAGCTGCAGCAGTTGTGAGCTCTCTGTAGGCTCATTTACCCTTCTGATTTTCTGTTCCCAGAATGATAAATGCAGAGGAGTTGAATTGCTGTGCTGCTACAACTCGACTGTCTCTAGTGTTGAGTTTAAATGGAGAGGTATCACAGTCTACTTAAAGCATTTAACTGAAGTATTTTGAATTGTCCCTGCTTCTGACATTCTCTGTGTCCCTTCTTTGACAGTTCAGTGACTTCAGTTTCCAATTTGACCTTCTGAATAGCTTCAGATTAGGTAACTGACACAGACTGCACATGTACCTGCTTAAAGTTCATCCTCTTTAACCACTGTTAGTCGAAGAGCAGTCCCTTCCTCGTCCCACCTGAAGCATCTTGCGTCTGAGACTCCTCCTGTGGAAGCCCATCTTATTTCAGACCTCTGCTAAAAACAGGGCTTTTTTCCTCACCCCACGTGAGGCAAGCAAGGGAGAAGCTAAACTGAAGAGCAGTTAAAAGGTGATTCATTGGGCTGAGGCCTTTCCTGCTCCATTCGCTCAGCCGTTTCCTTGATAAGAGCTGCCCAAGTGTCTCCGTGTCTGTAGGTGAGGGCAGGGTGCAGCCTCGCGCTATGTCCACAGCGACAAGGCTCTGCAAGTCGCTTAGAGCAACACTGTGATTCGGGTGGTTTAAAATAATGATTTTCTGCCAGGCACATTTTAACCAACGGAAAGCTGCTTATCTCAGAGGCCAGTATCAGATAACCATGGTTCATGCATTTCATTCCACGCTGTCAAGTAGCACGCACTCATGCCTGGCTTTCCTGGCCATCTCTCCCTTGTGCCTTAGTCGAGGAGACTGGGCTTGTGTGAGATGGGATGCACTTGCCCCATAGACTGCATTACTTCCCCTCTCCCTGCGGGCAGCCTGGGAGGTTTCGCTGGTTGTCCCCACGTTAGCTCACCCTTCGTCCTTCTCGACCAGCGAGAGCTCCACAGAACAAGGCCTGGAAGTACACGCAGAGAGGCACTAATTAATTTGGGGAAAGTTGACAGGCTGTGTACACTTCCCAGACCATTAAGAAAAACAGACGTCTAAGAGGGAAACGTTGGGAAGCTGAGAAGGATCCTGGGGAAAACCCCACCAGGAACAGAGCTCTATACAAGCAGCTGGTGCAAACAGTGCATTAGGTAAGCAGGCTGTGTCTCAGAGTGGCCATCACTTCTCTTCTTCAGTGCTGCCATCTCACCCCTTCACCCACTGAGGCATTTGCTAGTAGTGTGAGTATCCCAAGGACAAATCCCAGATACTGGTTATACAAGCAGCTAAAGACATAAGGGAAGTAATACGCTCCAGTCCAGCCAGACTGCCGTCTTGGTAACAGCTGTTGTCAGCTGTGGATTAAGACATCAGCGTTACTCTACCAGGGGTATAGATCAGCCCTTGGCTCCAAAGGAGCTATTCCACATCTGGAGTGTTTGTTGATTCCTAAAACAACACAACCTCGTCAGCTTACCTATTCAATGAATAATTTCTGAGAAATAATCCCTTTCTTTCTCCCACGTGCCTTTCACATATATTTTCTTTATTCTAGATATCTGCAGTAGCACATGTCTGGTTGCAACCAAGCTTTCAGACAGTATTTGTAGCTAGAGGGCTCCCATCAGATGGAGAGGAGTTAATGATAGGACTATATATCCTGCCTGACACACCAGAAAAGCCAGAGGTCTTCCTGAACTAAGTTGAAAGCTGTGTAAGTGTTCATCTAATTTAAGTTTGGAGAAATGAAAAGTGATGCTGCTTGAAAGAGTGGGGATCTTCAATTATTTAGGAAAGTGGTGCATTGCTCTCAAATGGCACTGAAATCCTGCTGCCAAGTTAATGCCAAGTAGACTTCTTCCTTGTGAACTTCTTTGACAGAAGAAGTATTCAACGCGGCGTTTCACAGTAAGGGACCTTGTTTTCAGCATCCCAATCCAAATTTTCATAATCTTGAGTAATAGGAACACTCAGTGTATCTGCTGCAGGATTCTGGCTCACTGGCAGTACTCATGTTTTACAGGCAGGAAGTATTTCCCCAAAAACACTTAGAGTAATTGTAAACTTGATGGAAAAAGACTGCAGATGTGTCACTGGTGTTCACTTGGAGCAAGGGAAGAGCTCTGCAACATCAACATTGTTCTTTTAAGGCCAAATGCTCATTATAATGAGAAAAGAAAAAAAAAAAAAGAAAAAGAAAAGTACTTTTTTGAAACTGTTTGTTCCAGATAAATACAGCCAGTATTTTTGAAACAGACATATTAACTCAAAGGATAGAGAAGGACACTAAGTTCCCAGGACTTCATAAATGGAGGGGAGACATTAATCTAGTCTTCTAGTGTAGTCAAACTTAGTAATTGCAGAGATCTTTGTTCAACTAGTCATGCCTTTGTAACTCAGTGCTTAAGGTTACTAATGGCTCAGCTCCAGTTTGTAGTGTACTGGGTACTGCTGGGTAGTAGTTAGAAGGTTTGAAATACATCACCACCTACAGTAGCCACATAGTAAACTATCAGCTTTTGAATCTCACTGTATTTCTTTTTTTTTTTTCTTGAAGCCCTCTGCAATCGTAAATATCTCAGCCTCCTTTAAAAAGGCATGTCTTGCCCTCATCATGGCAAAGTCCTAAATGGAGACACTAGCACACCTCAAAGACTCAGAAGGGAGAACCCCGTGTGGTATGTCTGTGCTTAAAACCCAACGTGGATGAGTTTTGACGCTGGTGCTGTTTCAGGTGACAAAAAACCCCTCTTGCAAGGAGCTGCTCCAGAGAAAAGCTGCCATACAGCTTGTGTGGGCACAGCCTCTGTGCCTTTCATTATTTCTCCACTTGTGTGGCTGTATATGACTGCATTCAGTCAGATATCAACTTTATCCACAAGCCTTTTCCTGCTGCCTGAAATTATTTCCATGTTGGCTGTTTGGCCTGTCTGCAGGCAGCTGTGTTGGGCTTGTAATGAGGTAATTACATACGCGTGGCCCTTTTACAGGAAAGGCTGAGGCCATTTCTCCGTGAATTGATTGGACTTGTTAATGAGGCTTATCTGTTTTCCCTGCTCTCTCAGCCAGGCCAGTCTCCCTTTCTATAGGGAACTGGCCTGGTTGGCAATGTAGATTTTTCCCTCTCCATTTAGCCCTCCTACTCTTTCCTCTTCACTGTCTGCAAGCAAATGATGCAGTGTGTCTTAAAAACCTAGTGATTTTGATGATCGTGATCTCTTCTTACTGTACGTGGCACGGCTTCTTCCCCCCATAGCTTCAGGTCTCACTGGCACTTAATAGCCTTTTATTTCACTTTCCTACCTCTCATCTCAGCCACCTGTCTTCTCATTGCAATAGGAGTCACCTTGCCCTTCTGGTATCTTTTGGACCTTTCCTCTGGAATAGTCTGTCTTCTGGCACTAAATCTTATTTCAATTGTTCTATTGTTACTACTTTGAACATCTTTGAGCTTCTCCTTCCTTTTATATTGTTGACTTAGTGGTCTAGGGAAACTGTAGTCTGACTCTGATTGCTGAGCCTACGCATAGACAATTGTTAGGGTACAGCCCTGCAGCTGCAGGCAGGAAGGGTAAGCTGAACAAACAGGGGATGCATGTGACCGAGATGTGAAATCTGTTGTCTTACTAGCAAAGCGTCTTTAAGACGCCCTTATAATCATGCTGCATATTATAAAATTTTAACAAGCCTTTAGAAACCAGGCTGAAATCCCATTAAAAAGAGTTCACTGGGAGGGAATCAGTCCTTCCTGGGTGCTGGACTTCCTTAGGACTTGCTCAGGAAGAGTTTTGAGGCAACAGGTCATCTCATTTAATATGTGCCCAAAGTTCCCTGTACCACACAAAATCCGGATGTCTGCTTCTCAGGGATACAGAGGTTAAATGCAGATGCTTGGTCTGCGTGTGTGTTCATGCAGAGCTGTGACTGGACTAATGATCCCTTTGGTGTGAGCGCAGCACCAAACGAATGCATCCAGTTTGATGCCACCATGAGAGGTCGTGCAACTCTCTCTGACTGTAGGTCTCAGACCCCTTACTACAGGTTTCCTTGGGCTGCTCTGCATCGCAATGTAGCTACCCTCAAACATGTGGAGAACCAGCGTGCCTTGGAGGACCAAGTGTCAAGGTGAAGCTTCTGAAGCCCTGGACTAAAATTCTGTCCTGGATTTTGAGTAGCTGAGGGCAAGTTATTGTGTCCTAGATCAACTACAGGACTAATGCAGAACTGAAACACTGCAATCCACATCTTCAGCCTGTAAAAACCCCTTGCAACCATTGCCTGACTCTGCTGGTTCCTTCACTTCACTAGGCACCTGCCTGCTCGACATTAAAATTCAACCAGTGCCTGGGATGCTGCTTCTGCACAAGCTTGGGATTGCTCCACTTGACCTGTCCATGGGTGGTCTGCTGCCCAGACCAAGTTGGCATTAGAAATTAGGCATTTCTCTGTTACATTCCCCCTGCCCCACATTCTCATCTCTCCTCTCCACTCCTCTCCCTGGGAGAATACTCTGAGCATGGTGAACACAAGCAAACAGGATCAGACATCTCACAAAAAGCACTTCTCACAGAAAAGGAAATGGTGACATCTATGTGTTGCTGGAAGTTTCTGCAATAACCTCAGTCAAGGACCCCCGAAACACTATACATATGCACAAAATAATTGGTTTACATTTCAAATGGTCTGCCACCTCCTTCCCCGAGCAGCAGGTCGTGGCTGAACAGCCAGATGCCTTATCCTGCGCAGGGCACAGCAGAGCCGGGAGCTGCTCATGACTCCATAGGGGACAGGCTGAGGTTACATACGTGCTGCCCCTGCACAGGCACGCTGCCCAGCAGAGACCAGGTGCTGCATTTCGCTGCCTCTTTTGGTAGCGATGGCACTGGATCAAACCATTCTTGGCAGCCTTTGACAGACATGATAAGACACTTGCTCGGGAAGCAGACAGCCTGGGCTCCGGTCTGTTCTCAGGCGGTGTGGGCTACAAACTCTTCGGTCTGTCTAGCAAGAGATGATTTTTAATCCGGTGCTTCAGACAAGGCTAGGGTGAGCCCTTGCCAGCCTGCCTGTTAAAGCCATGCCAACATGTAGCAAAGAATTCAAGGTTCCTTAGGGCAGAGGGGGGCTCACACACTTGCCTGGTGATCTGAGTGCTGTCCTGACAGATAAAACTCTGGCTTCCTTTGGGACCGTTTCTGTGGGATGTGCAGCAGTGGCTACATATGCACTAAATTGCAGAAGCCATACGTTGCCTTCTCTGCAGAGGCTCCTAACCGTGAAGTACTGCCGCTGCGATGAATCGGCCTGTGCAGTGTTGGAAATGTGTAGGCACTAGGCAATTGCTGAATATTGTCATTACTAAAAGGGAGACTCAAGATCTCACTTGTACCTTTCACAGTGATATTTGCCGGTTTTGCTAATCTCAGCAGGCAGTGCTTAGCAAGCACCAGCCAGGCACTCCTGAGAGCTACATACCATGGCACGATGAAAAGAAAAACTTGCCATAAATCCAGCCTCAAAAATTTCCAACACCAGCCAAAGACTAGCGCGAGGTGGCTGGCATACCCTTCCTATATAAGGGCCTTTCCAGACCGAACTGTTGATGTTAGGATATACTAATGAACTCCACGGAGGCAAACAGGAGGCTGCTTTCTCCACTTTGGACCCAGGAGGCTGTGAGGACAGCAGCAGCAGTCCCACCTCCTCAAATTAAACTGAGAGGTCATGCAGTTGCTTTGCTGAGAAGAGATGCCTTTTGGAAGATGTGGAGAAAGCTGACATTGGTACCAACTGTCCATCATGAAAAAAGATGCTACGTAACACTTTAATCGCACCCACTTTGCTAGCAGAAATACATCGACAGCAAAGGGAGGGGATTCTCAGGGAGGACATTAAAATAACGATTATTTCATCTCATTTTCACTGTAGTCACCCTCTGAAACAGAAAGCAGATAGTGTATTTACCACTTCTAATTTCCTGATGTCTACAGATGTTTCCTATAATTCTGTTGTGAAGGACACAGCTCCTCGCCTGCACATCTGGCACTGGCTGCTCTCTGCTGTCCGTCTCCTCCCACCCGGCACCAGCTGGCTCTACTGACAGAGGCAGCCACGGCATCACTGGGGGTGATGGAGACGCACTTGCACTTGTGATGCTCTTCAACCACACCACCTAACTGTATCCATCACACAGTGGTCCCTGTTGCCCAGTATGATTAGGGTGGGGTTTTATTCACGATAACCATTTGCCTTGATGTTCAGGAGCTCTATGCAGTCCCGAGGTTACTTGGAGGGAACTACCAGAGAAGGACTCTGAGTAAGCTTCTGATCCAAACAGGCAGCAAAGGTTTCTTGAGAAAAGCCTCACTCCAAGCACTGTGCTAACTATCCAGGCCCTTTTACACGTAGGCATGGGTAGTTAAAACCACTGAAGGAGGGAAAACCAGCAGGAGTTTCCCTTCTACTTTTAGTAAGAAAGGGGAGGACTACGTGAACCATTTCCTTACATTATAGCAAACAAGTTCAACACTGTGCCCCTTCCCTTGAAAATAAGTTGTCCCTTTACTAGTTTCTGGCTACAAGGTATCTCCCACCTCCACGCCATTCCCGAATCTTCCTTCTGTGAGCCTTTAAATTTGGCAGATCTGAGTCTCTGTAGTTTTGAAATTACTGCACTGCATTTGGGAGCTTCTTCCTGTCTTCTGGATGAAAGCTGCTCATCGTTGCTGAGCTGGAATATCCTCACGTTACCCTTTGGGCAGGGCTTGACCCTGAGTGGCAAGCTCACGAGGGAACTCTCAGAAAGAGAAAATCAGGACCAGACCACTGCAAGTCTTGAGAAAAATGTTGCCCTAAAGCAAACTCAGGGAAATGTTACATATTTTTACATATTTTATGTAAAGAAGGATTTTCCCACCCTTTCTCCTAAAAACAAACATGCAACCCTTCTTTGAAGCCTGTATTCCTCATACTATTCTACCCTGTGTTATAGTCAGAGCTCCTTCTGCTTTATCACTCCACCTTATAGCTATGCAACAGCCTTACAGTTGAGTTCAGACACACACTCATCCCATGTTCATTCATCTGTGGTGGGGTAAGTGTTGACCTGGGTACCGCTCTAAGGAGGGATGTTGTACTTCTGAGTTGTTCTTGTGGCTAACTTATTCCCAGACTTTGAGAGACAGGCCAGCAGTGATTTACGCTCAGGCAAGAACCTTGCTCTCCACTGGAAATGTTACAAAAAGAAGGAGTTTTAAGAGGAGACCTAACATCCGTGTTCCTGCAACATGCATTTCAGTAGTTCTAGTCAAATCTTTTTTTGGGCTGCTGTGAGAGCTCCTGTTTTCATTCAGATCAGAACTGAAGAAAGCTCTAACACCACCGACTGCCTTGAAGGTAGCATGTGTAATCATGAGTCTTAACTTCCTTCTCTCTGTCTCCAAAACTTGTGTGTCTAGTACTTTTTGACATTTTTTGACATTTCTGTGTTACTGAGTGCTCCCTTATCTGAAGGAAACCAGAATATACAGCTATATAGAGACATGTGCAGAGGAGATGTGTGCCTGAGTCAGAGGACTCTCAAGCCCATCTTTGGGGCCCAGGAGCTCAGACTGGTCCCAAACCTAATCTGAGGTCCTGTCGTGTTCACAAAGTGTTCAGAAATCTGGAGCCCAAACTCCAGCATTCCCAATATATTCCCACAGGCTGCAGATTGCTTTCCCTGGAGCTGCAAGATTGAAGATTGCCTCTGTTGCATGTGGCATCAACCAAACGTGGAGGCCGCTCTGCACTGGCTGAGGCTTGACCTTAATGTAGAAAAAGCTTGATCTTCAAGTGCAATGGTTTTGCAAAGTTATGTACACTCTCATGTGAGACAGACAGAGGCTTACCACTAATTCCTTTTGTTGCATGTCAAACTAGAAATCTGTTTGCACGACCTTTAAAATGCCAGTCCCTGCAAACAGCAGTCAAGCATTTTGCAGTGCATGTTGGGATCGTTATTATACCTCTCAACATACCCTTACACTCTTTCACAGCCAGATTGTGTGTCCTGATATCAGCCCTGGAACGCTCTTTGAATCTTTCAAATGGAAATCTTACTTTCTTTGCTCAGCTTTCTGTTGTGTTTCACTCCTGCATCCTGGCAGTGAGGGACCCATGGAAGTTTGAGGCCATTGATTCTTCTTTGCCCGGCCATCTGATGGCAACTTGGAGGAAAAGGATGAGGACTCTGTGCACGCTGCCATTCTTAGAGCTCACAAAATTCTCATCTGGGATGTAAAATGGAGGTGTTTAGCTTAGTTGATCAAAGAAAACACAACAGAAAGAGAGAAGTAGAAAAATATTATTTCTTTTCCAGCATTAGAATACACCTGAAGGATCTGCAGTGTATTCTGGAAAAGTATTACTTTCCTCTCCTGGAAAGTAACTGTGATAAAGCTCTGATATACAGAGTTTACAGAGCTAGCCTAGCCCCACCAGAGGTAGGTGCAGAAGTAGCTTACACGGTAGCTTTTGCTTTGGTGGAGCACAGCACAGTAATTATCACTCCTGTTCTATGACAAATAGTAGGAAATGCCATTAGGAGCCTTGGCCCTGAATCCCAGGGTGCTACGGGCTACGCTGACACGATGATGGACAGGACTGGCTATAACGTATCACAGAGCCACAGCTGCAGCCACTTCTACCTGGGGCTTCTGCCAATAATTAAAATATACCACAACCAGACAAGGAACAGCTTCATTGCCAGACAAGAGGCCAAGGGAATAAATAAACCGCATAAATCCCTCCTGAAACAGAGAGACTCATTGGTGAAGAAGGGTAAAGAGAGAGATGGGAAGAAAGATGCTTTGCTGGGACAGAGAGTGGTGGTCAGTGTAGCAAGAAGAGGTTTGTTTATTCAGGGCTTACATCTCAGGATGTGTTGCTTCTTCAGCCAAGGGCCCAGTATGCTGCTGAGCTCCAGTCGGAACAAGCATCGTGAGATTTCCTTCTAGGGATGTAAAATATGGGCCAAGGCGAGTGTGAGGCCACCCACTTCCTAGACAAGCTGTGCTCAGCCTGCATTGATGCTTTCGTGGATCATGAAGAGAATGAGCAGGCTCAGATTGTGCGTAGCAGCCTCTCCTGGGTTTTGCTACCCAGTTCCTCACGCTGTGATTCACATATTTTCCCACCCTCTTGCCTTTCAGTTTGCTCCTTTGGGGGAGTTTGTGTTTTAAACCTACCCTGCTAACTTACCTCTCCCTTCCCAGTCTGAACAATGTTCCCCTTTCAATATGATCCTAATGCCACTGATGTACCCACACAGATACAGATAAATGCATCGGTTCAGGTTATGTTGGCAAGAGGGTGCAAATTGCGATTCATCTAAATGGCAGATGCAGAGAGATGGCTTTGAATGAAACTACAAACTACATATTAGAGAGATTTTTCCATCAGTAACTTGGGTCCAATCCCAATTAAAAACTATTCTTGAGTATTTTTTAATTAATTTACAGAGGAGTTCCTTATGAGCTGCCCATCTAACCTTATCTGCACTTATAAAACTCTGGAGCCAAAATAACTGATGCCTGTAAGAAGAGGTTGAAAATAAAAAATTGTTACCTATTTCCTGCCATTGAACAAGACGAAAAGAGTGGCAGATTTGTCCAGGTGAACCTAAACTTGTCCTTTCTTTGTCTCTTCTTGAAGGCTAAGACCCACACCCAGGGACCCATTCCAGGTTTCTTTAGGTTATCTTTCTTGAACAATAAATGAACCTAGGGGTAGAAAAGGGTAGTTTGGTGGATTGGCCTCTTTGGACACTTGCCTTTAGAACAGGTACTATATATACTCCTAACTGAAGGAAAGATTTTATTACTTCAATTCATGCAGACACATTACTATTATGTTTTGCATTGTTGTTGTGGCCTCTAAAAAAGGTAGGACTGGTCTGACATGCAGGTGTCTTTGGCTGGTAATGAGGTGAATTCATGATGCATTCTCCATAGCATAAATTCAAATCCTCTCCATATGGACAGGAACTGTACCTCAAATGAGGTACTGTGTGAATATTCAGAGGCCTTTTGCCTCCAGCTGGCCAAAATGGTCAAATAGAAGATGGGGCAAGGAGAAGGGATTAGCTCTTGCCTATGGAAATGGTCACCCCAAATCGGCAGGGCAGTATGGGAGGAGCTAGTACTATCACCACTTCTCCCTTGCTTGGTCTGCAAGTGAGTAGGACATCTCCAGTTCATCAAACCTGGTCTCTGCAGAGGAGTCTTTTCAGGAGAGAGGCTACAGCACCTCACTGCAGGCTAGGAGACATTCACTGCCCCCAGCCCCAAGGGAGCCCTACAAGGAGGCATGTTCCCCCCTACAGCTTAACATGTCATTCCCAAAAGGCTGCTTTCTGTGTCAGAAACAGGTGCTTGAGAAGTTTGAGAATGGCTCTTTTCAGCCAAGCTGATTGCAAATGAGTTCAGTTACACTGAAAAACAGGCAGCTCTATCAGATTAAGGTTGTACTGCTCCACACACAAGCTGAGAGTTACCCCAGTGCACATGGTATAAGCTTTCCCGTGCGGACAAGGCCTATGACCAACCGGCTCCTCAAATCCTGCAGCTACCTTACTGAAAAACGAGAAGGGTAGATGTCATGTCTGGGAAAGCTTTGCACAGAGAGCATGTCATTTGCCTTCCGAGCGCTGAGCCAGGCAGGGAAGAGGGGCTCTGCCAGAGGCTCTGTTCCCTTCTGAAATTCAGTGCCTTGGTGAGGGTTGACGCTTTAATTTCAAAGGAAACCACAGCACTGCTTCCTGGAGTTTTTTGCTGGCCTCCAGGCAGAGTGTGATGATGGCTTATTTTGACTTAAGCAGTTTCCTCCCCACAGATGCATCCCCCATCCCTTCCTTAGCTGAGCAGGTCCTACAGGTGCAGAGCTTTGCCTTTGCGGTGAAGTGAGGCAAACCCGCTCCCGAGCCACCTGTGTGGCTGCTGCTGTTTGAAGTGGGGCTTCTGGAGATCTCTGACACAGTGTTGGCGGGGCTTTTGTGGATGCTTAACGGAAACCTTCCAAATCACTCAGCTGCCAGTAACGTGGTCCCCATGATGGCTCGCAGGCATTCCCTGGGTTCACAGCCTGCACCCAGCTGCATCTCAGGCGGGACACAACAGATTGCAGGGTGAAATACCGGTGCCATAGACCAAAACAGCCTTTACCGGCAGGCATGCAAAAATACGATTTTTCTGTCATATTGGGCCTCTGAACAGGAGGACACATAAAGATGCAATTTCCTCAGCCTCTGGCTGGAGCAGTTAAAGGGAAGTCCTCCCCCCCTGCGCTGCAGGCTGCCCCTGCCACCGCTCCATCCCCTCCCGCTACAGCAGTGCAAGCGCTTGTCAGGCTGTGCTGTGAACTCGATTGCTGAAATGATCTGGGTTAAAAATAACCTTGTAAAGAGTTAAGGGGCGTATTTTTAGCCCAGATCATTTCAGTGATCCAGTTTACAGCACAGCCCCACAAATTCACAGTGGTGCGAGGGAGGGTGGATGGGGGAACGGAAAGGTCAAGGGAGAATGAGCAGTTGGAAACATAACCTGTCCATCTGCCAAAACCAGGACCTGCACCCCAAAAGCACTGACCCTCTCTTGTTTTCATCTAGCATACTGACAACTGCCTTCTTGTGGCACAGTGTTGAGAGCTGAGTGCTGAGGATCACTATTTCTGGATCCTGTTTGTGCAATCAAGGCACTAGCCCCGAGCCTTGCATGCTTTATGGTGTCTGCCTCTGACACACTATATTTGCCATTATTTTTGCCATATTTGCTTTTGCTGAGGTAGCTTGTATGTACAGCAACAAAAAAAAAAGAAAACGCATGAGAGTCACAGGGGGCATTTGCAGAGCTTGTGCGAGTGCAGGGTATGGGAAGGCAGCCGGCACAATGAACTGTGTGAGAACAGGCTGCAGGGAATTGTTCCTGCAAAGCTCTTTAGAAGCAAGGGAGGGATGTGGAGGTCAGGAGCTGACCTCAAAACCATGTCTAGATGCAGCTGTATGAGAATGGGGGTGGAAAGTGCACAGGACCACTACCAAAACCTGTGTAACAGTCACAGATTTCACAGGCACTGAATACTCCAGCCTTGCAAGGTGCTGTGGGGGAGTTGCTTCTCAGACAAAAGGTGCTCCATCTGGCCAAAATATCCTACCTACAAAAGCAGACAAGCCAGAGGATTCATAGGGGAGGGAAGGAGAGTAGGGCAGTACAAATCTCTGCTGTTATTCGGCTGTATTTAAGTGCTGCTTAAGCCAAAACACTCCACATGGCAGCTAATAGACCTTTGCTCTTTTCATCAGTCAGACCAGGTGCACAAATCCAAACCTGAACTACTTCTTCAGTATCTGCTTCTGACCCCCACTGATACCCTTTCAGACTAGCATTTCCAGTAGCATATTATGGACAGTGACAAAACTGGTGGGATATCAGTCCCATGAGATGGAGTCACGATAGCTTTCAATTGCAAGGGGGTGGGTCATGACCAAAACTGCTAGCTGAGGGCTGTTGGAGCCAGTTTTGCACCAGTCCCAGCAGGACACTCAAATTCATCCCCAAAACCACCTCTTGCTTTCCAGTTTTCCACAGGAATGGAAATTCTCTGCAATTCTGATTTCCTAAGAAACTCATTGTCTGTATTGACACTCCCCACCTGCAGCTCAAATCCATGATCTTTAAGAAAAGCTCTTTGTGAGTACCCAAACAGGATGCACAGAAAAACTCTTCAGTCTCTTGACCCATCTTCTGTGAGCTTCTAACATGCACCTTCTCTCCCCTGGTGCCCACAGTGGGTCCACAGGCTCTAGCAGGAAAATTGGCAAGTGTCACTGAGACAGGTAATGACATTGCTGTACTGAGGGGTCCCCTCTGTGAGATGTTATTACTCCCACATCAGACCACCTTACTAGCCCTCGCATCTTCTGGCACATTAACTCACCAGTGAAGTTGGGACTGTGCTAGCCAGACCTGACTGTGCCACCGCATCCAGGCATCTCCCCTCAGAAAGCTTCCCAGCTGCCTCGAAAAGATACAGCAGGGATGGCATGGGACGTTTCTGTGGGGACCTAGTGGT
Organism: Charadrius vociferus; assembly: GCF_000708025.1. Classification (NCBI taxonomy): domain Eukaryota; kingdom Metazoa; phylum Chordata; class Aves; order Charadriiformes; family Charadriidae; genus Charadrius; species Charadrius vociferus. Next base: position 2,906,996 of record NW_009649568.1, read on the forward strand.
GTTTCCACCAGGCAGTTTGTGAGAGAGGCAGGGATCTGTGGCTAAAAACAGTGGCTCCCCTCCAGGCAATCTGCAGAATCGGGGATGGTGGACAGTTTTGTTCTCACATCAGAGGCAGGGACTCCAAAGCATGAGGAAGGAGAGGCTTTGGTGGGAAGCTTGAATTGCCTAACCCACACATACAGACAGAACTTTCTTCTCCGGCGCTGCCCAAAGAACCGAGTTCAGTTTTAAAAGCAGATGAAGAAAGATGGGGTTGAAAACCATTTTCAAATTTACTCAATTTTATAAATTTATTTGGAAGAGGAAAGTGAAACCCCTTGCAGAGAACTTGCTAGTTGCACTTCCTCTTTTGCAAACGGTGCCATGCTTACACCGATGGTATAATTCAATTCCTGTTTTGCTGCTCTGACTGACATTTTTCAGAATACGCAATGCTTCGACACATTTTTGTGGAACAGTAAAAGACCTCAGAGTTGCAGCCACTAAATTACTGATGGAGTAAGTATTTTACTTTAGCTTGCTGGTTTTAGGCCATGCAGGCTGACCGCGCTTCTCTTCCAAAAAGGAAAAGAATTAGCAGTTGGCTGCAAAGAGTGCAAAATTAACATCTAAGCAATTTCACCTTTTTTTGCGAAAAAAAAAGAGCAGAGCATCATTCATAAAAGTGGTGGGCTATGTCACCAAGACAGGAAAAATGACCAGGAATGGGAGAGGTTGCATTAATATCATGGGGCAGGAGAGAGCCCGCACTGAACTCTTGGGCGAGAGGAGCAGATGCGTGTCTTAGTCATGGAAGAGGCTGAGGGCTGGTAAATGCTCTGGGGTAAAAGTGAGAAAGTGAGGCTTCCCACCTTCCCCCCAGCGGGAGGGAGACTGCCAGTCCAGCCACTGGAAGTCAGGGGGACGGTGTTCTCCTTGCAGTGCAAGGAAGGGAACTTTTTGCACTGGAGTGCCCCAGTATGACACTTTCCCTTGACTAGAAGACATAGAGCTTGACACTTCAGCTGGGGAAAGAAAAAAAAAAAAAAAAGAGGCTGTAGAAAAAACTAAAAGCTGGTTACAAGACGACAGTGTAATTGCCAGAAAGGATCTGAGAAAGGACTTTTCCTGTTGCAAAATGTGTAGCGTAATCGGAGAGTCTGCAGCTGGCAGTTTCAGGAGGACACAGCCCGTGGGCTACTTGTGCTAATCTTAGAATGGCATGTTCACTGCTTCCTGCACCCCGGCCGGCGAGCTTCACGCCGGCGAGAGCCGCGTTGCAATCAATGCCTGCTACCAGCAAAACAAGAACTGCATGGAACCATTCCAGCCTCACAGCTTTGATCAAATCCAAAGAAAGGGAGCTGTGTTTTCAGACTGTAACTGAATTAAAAAAAAAAAAACAAAAAAAAAACCACAACCACCGCAAAACAAGAGGTCAAAGAGGCCAAGAGGAAGTGCAATGTCTTTTCTGGGTAAAGGTGAAGGGCTGTGAAAGAAGCTCTTGGAGAAAAAGGGACTATGAGGGAGGCAACCCTCCCACCACAGGCACCTGCAGCTCCTCAGCCTCATCCGAGTCCCCAGTTGAGGTGCCTGTTCTCCTCTACCCAGGTATCCTGGGAGCTGCTATGCTGCGCCAAGCCTCACAGTCCATCCTGCCTTCCCCAGGTTCATTCTTTGCTCCCTCCTCTTTCCAGCCTGCCCTCCCTTCATGGCAGGGAGCAAGCCTGCAGCTGGGCACCGCTCTCCCTCCCCAGTTCGCCCAGCCATCATTTTTCGTGTGCAGCAGGTTGCCTTGCTGATCTGCTTACCTTACTGTTTCTTCCATTCCCCTTATCTGCCACTTCCCCTGCCTGTAATTTCTCTAATGAAGGCTGAAAAGATGGGGGGAAGCTGCTAGAGAGGAGACAGCTTGATATGGCTTTTATGTCTGGATGCAGGAGAGCTGGTCCAAAGTGTATGGGAAGTTTAATGGGGGAAATGTAGTCAGGGTTCTGGAAACAGAGAATGGCAGACATCTGCTGGGTTTGTGGGCCTAGGAGAAAGAAGATAGCATTTATTGGAAGTATTTATTTACAGCTGTCTGAGAAAGGAAAAGTCCCTTTTCCACAATGCAAACAGGCCTTAGCCACGGTGCTGTCTACCAGGTGTTTCAGACTGGAGAGTGCTCCAAGCTGCAGATGATCAGATGATCCTTAATGTAACCTCCTCAATTTGCTTTCAATCTAGAAACTAGGAGTCTAAAGAGATTCCTTCTTTAATATGATTTCAAGTTTCCACAGCTATTTCTCTAGCTGCTGTAGTGTGACCCAAAGGAAATGGTCCATATGTGGGCCAGATTGGTGTTTCGAGGGCCTTTCACCTCCAGTGTTGCTGAAGGAGTGGTTGTATTAACGAGACAGCAGGTCCCTTGCAGGCAGAGCGGCATAAAAGGAGAAGGAAGGGATCTGCTGGAGCCTTTGGAGAAAGAGAAATGTATTTCTCTAGCAAATGCCTTTGGGGGAAACTTTCTGACTGAGAAGCAGAAGAGCATTGAGACAGAGGGGTAAGAAGTGGGGTGCTGGTCATGAGTTCATGGTGGTGGTACAGGGAGCGGAGGTACGAGGTTCCTTGCTGATGGTTCGTAGCCTGGTTTGTTGTTTTGAGGTCTCCGCCTCTAACAAAACAAGGATTCTTGGTTACTTGTTCTCAGTTGCTCTGGTTCAGTTTTCCCTGGTATCAGATACTAGAGATGAAGAACAAAGGTTTCCTTTCATCAACTTTGATTTCAAGGCTTTCTACTCATATTGCTTGATACACATATAGCAAAGAAAACAAGGTAAATGTGGTAAGACACCAGGGCTGTGTGCTGTGGGAAGAGCCGCACCGTCCAGTCTCCAACAAGCCTCCCGCTTCTCAGCCTGTTGCTGACCCAGGGGAGGGGAAGCTTCTCTCAGTCCTGGTATTTCCTCCTTCTCCCCCACCCGCCTGTGCATTTCACTGCCAAAAAGGCAGAACAGCACAGGGACATCCCCAAGCAGATGCTGGCTTGCTGCAAGGACGTGGAATGGCTTCTCACAGCAGAACCTCTGGAAAAGGAAAGGCGCCGGTGACCAGGGCAGTAAAAAAGGGATGGGAGGGCTGAGAAGGTGTATGTGAATATCCTTTACTGACCCGCTCCATCTGCTCACTGCAAGGAAAAGATGGGGAACAGACACTTGGCTTGAAATACATAGTTTGCTTCCAGTGAAAAATACTGAGTGTTGGCTCTTCAGCTAGGGCTGAAAGGCATGAATTACTGGTTTTCTGGGATATTTGAAAATGCTGCTAGGTCCTGTCTTCCTAAATCTCTTGCTCTCAGACTGGACGATTGATGCCAGATGTGAGAAACTGCTTTAAGTCCCTGCTTACTCTTGAACTTTATAACGCATACGCAGGCTTCTCTCTAGCCTGCTTGCTTTTCCCAGCCTTTGCTCATAACTTGTTGTTCTTGATTTGTCAGAACAGGCCAGCAGAGACCAACTCAGAGGTGGACAAGCCGGCATCACCTTCAGTGGCTCAGCTAGCAGGGAAATTCAAAGAGCAAGCAGCCAGTATCACTGGAAAAGAGGTAAGAAGCTCTGCAGCCACCAGCAGGTAATCGAGTGGGAAATGAGGCACGCGCCTCTGCCTGTAGAAATTAGAGCATTAGTGATCTGAGCATGAATCCACCTGGATTTTGAATCTTCACAAAGGATTTGTCTCCTAGTGCAATGCAAGCTATGGCGGTATCTTCTATGCATTGCTGACTTGTGGATGAGTATTTTGGTAGAGCCATACCTCATGACAACTAAACACTGTAACTGAGACATTGTAAAGCTTGGTAGGGTACACATATATACCTAACAGTAGCAGACAGCAATGCATGTACTTTCTGGGCTGGCTTTTGTGGGCAGAGGGCAACAATGAATAATGAAATAGCTAATATTGAGCCATGGAAAAAGAAAGCAAACAACAGATTATGCAGTGTAGAAGTCAGTGGCAGGTCACCAGCACCTTGTTCACAAAAGGAGGTTTCCTCCAGGTAATTCCTTCTGTACGGGTCTGAGAGAGAAAGCTGTCTCTTTACTTGCCCTTGTTACCTCTTCCCAATGACATTTCAGATTCTGTGCCTATCTCTATCATGCTGAAACTCTATTTTATTGAAAGCCCATGATGCTGAGCATTACCTCACAAGCTGTCTTTCACCAGATAAGCAAGACATTAGAATACCTCTCTTAGGAAGAAAGGAAAGTCAGTGTTTATAGATGGAGGTTGACATTTTAGGAGAGTCCCCTGTATCATTATGCACTTTTTTTAGAAGCATAAATGTTTACTGGTGGCCCTCTTCAGTCAGCGGGAGCCCCTTTAAAACTGAACTGCTTCCTTCTGCTGCTCAGCCGATTTCAGCATGTCCCAGGCCAGGCCTCAGGGGATCCTCCCCATTACCCCTTCTGTCTTTGGCTGCATGCAGTGGTGACCTCTGTCCTGCAGGGCCAGCACACCACCATCTATCAGAGGTTAGCACTCCCAGAGGTTAACCGGGCCCCAGTATGGGAATAGCCTATCTCTTCCCGAGCACTTTTTTTTCCATCTAGTCACCAGCGCACAGCTCCATCCGTCCCATTATAGTAATTTCCTCTTTTTAAGGTATGGGATTTTATTGCACTAAGTCCCTCACCCTTAAGACAGCAGCAAGTTCCCAGACCTCTCTTGTGTTATCTGCAGACCTCTGCGGCTCCCAAGCCAAGGAAGTGTAGAGGGGCCTCACAGTGGGGGGAAACTCACTTTCTCCAGAGACAGAGAAGGACAAAGTTTCCTGTCTTTTCTCTCCAAGCCATCTGTCATTTCCCCATCAGCTTTCTCAAGCTGGCTTCAGAGTAATGGCTGAGTGGATGGTCTTTAACCCTTGCTTGACCCATGCCAGCAAAGGGGAACCTATCAGCTAGGGAATCTGTGATACATTCACAGTGGCACAGTGCAGCATTTCATGGTTGCAATATGGTGGAATTTCAGTAAGACATGGTATTATTGCTTCCTAGCATGACATAAGGATAAGGACAGGGCTGCCCTTGACAGTTTAGGGATGCAGCATTGCCATGGCTGGGTGCAGCATGTCCAGAAGTTAAATGACATCAAATCTACAGGTCCTCCAAGACAGCCAACTCTACAGAGGGTAAAGATGCCATAATCCAACTTTTCACGTGCCTGCCTGTTAGAAGGTAACAAAATTAATTATCCAAATATTATATTGTGGATATTATCCAAGATCCACAATATTATCCGAGTATTTTGTCTGTTAACACATGAAAAGTGTGTTAACAGCTTGCCAGGAGACTACAAACCTGGCATAGAAATAGAGACAGCTTGGCTTCAAGACCAGAGCAATACTTATGAAGGAGCAACTCCATAGGTGCTGAGCTATGCATCTCTTCCTTCCAAGTGAGCACTGTGGTACTTCTGAGAGCCTGACGACGTTCAGAAGGAACTGGTGTGTCCTTGCCATTAAGTTACCTTGTTCCCTGGACAATCTGTTTCAAATTAAGTAATAGTCAAATTAAACGTTACAGCTGAGGACTTGTCTCTGCGAGCTGCTCTTCTTCATTAGAGAGAAATGAATAGGGCTGTAGGGCATGTTGAAAAGATCAGAATTCCCCTTTTTGCCCCTAAAGTATATCAGATGCAAAATAGGAAAATCACGAACCAGGTAGGCAGTTCAGACTCATTAAAAGGAAATCCTGGTAATAAGACAGGAAAGAGAACAATAACAGCGTGAGGGGGTTTCCAGCAGGATGCTTTGAAGATGAAGCTTCTGGGAAGGCTTCACCACCCTCCACAGCTTTGCACAAAACACGAACTGTGATGGTTCATGCTCCAGAAAGAGATATAGACTACTTTTACAACACTAGGATTGGGCTTGAGGTGCTACAAAACACACCTAGCACATCCAGCACGCATGGGCCACATGCCCATATACTAGTATCTTGTGCTTCCTTTAGGCAAGCTGAGCCCTGCCATCCAAGCAGGTTACTTACAGAGCATGACCTTTGGTGCTTGAATTTCACTTCCTTTTTAAAAAAAATCTGATTTCCCTGCTGCTGAGTTGGTTGTTTTCTTCTCTTAGGTACCACCACATAAGCCAACTCGGAGGAAACCACCATGCTCCCTTCCATTGTATTCCCACAAAACTGAGACAAGTGACAATGATGAGCAAGTGAGTATCAATTTAATAGGGGGACAAGGTCTCTCCTCTCTGCAACCTGTTGTCTCCTGAGACACGAGCTCAGAGGTAGCAGAGAGGTCAGGCTGTGCAGCAAAAGACATCAATCATGCAGCATCAAACCTTCCCTGGTTCACACATACGTACTGACTCAGAGTCAGCTCCACGGTGCTTCCCACTCCCATAGCACAGATATGCATCCCATTTCTACTGCTTTTGTTTTTACCCTTAGAGCACTGATGGATCCACCCAGTTACCACCTTTCAAGCATTTTAAAGGAGGAACTGCTGGCATTTATTAGAGTTGAGCAGCGCTTAGCACAGGGAGCATCCACGCTGTTTGTTGCCTTCAGATGAACTCTAGAGGTTTGAGTATGGTGGTGTAATAGTTCTGCTCTTGAGATTTTTTTCCTTCTTTAGAAAAAGGGAATAATTAATCCAGAGTGAAGAGGGGTTTTGTCAGCAATACTCACAGAATATTGTCTTGAGGTGTCCTCCATACAGCACCCTTGAATGAGCAGGTCCCAGTAAGCTGGCTGCTACTCACTAAACTTTATGCTTATGCCCTTTTCAGTCACTTCTGTCCTCCTGTATTTCATGGTATGAGGTCCACCCACCAAATTTCACATTGTCACCTGCCCTTAACAAGGGGCTGGTTCTTTGTCCTTCTTTTCTGACAGCTACAGGCTCTTGCTGCCTCCATGCCAAAGGAGCGCAAGCTTTAAAATCTTGGATTCCTTCCTTTTCCTTTAGACCTGAAAAAAAGCAATATGCTCCTTCTCAAAGCAATGCTCTCCCTTTCTCAAGCTGTTTTCAGCCTTTTGTAGCTCTACCTTTCCAGTCACTTAGGCCTTTCCTGCCCATAGTAATTGGATGCCCTGTAACTCTCTTAGTCGAGTGGTGGCAGAGAGCCTTTCCCGTCACCAAAAGTTCACAATGTTTACCAACATTAAGGCTTGTACCCTTTAAGAAGTAGAATTTTAATCTGCCTGGTCCTGAAATAATACCAGGGGAAACTGTGTCATAGGTTAGATACCTTAGTGAAAGCCATGTAGCACCAGAGCCATTACACATCACCTCACTCAGATACCTCAGCTGGAAAGCAGACTATCACCTTTTCTCCCAGAGGAAGGATACATGTATGTGGAGCCCTAGGATGCCTAGGTAACAAAAGAGGCAGGGGCAGGAAAGAAGAAAGCAAACTTTTGTGTGAAGACGCTATATGAGGCTTCATTTGCTCCCCTACTAGCACTTTCTGCTTATCTCTTCCAAGTGTTCTGCCTTCATTGTATTTCCTCTTTTTTGCCTACTTTACTGTGACATTTTCATGTTTCATTTTGTTTTGCAGAAGCGGTCTCCAAATGCCTGCCCCATTCCCAAGGTCAAGGTGAAAAGCTCCCCCATGATTGAAAAGCTGCAGGTGGGTCCTAGGAGAGCCCCCATGTCTGCCCCAGTGAATTAAAACTGATTGGCATTTGTCATGGATACTTCCCTTGTGGAGCAGCCACAGGGGAGGGTGATCCCAGAGCCAAGGGTGACAGCTAGGTGAGCAGGGCAGTGGACTCACCAACAAGGGCCCAATCCCACAATACATAACCAAGGAAGGTAGAACAGGTCTGGTAATGGTGACCAGCATCAGAAACAGTCCAGCGATGCTCAGGCGTGTCTGCAGGCAGGTCAGTGCACAGGTCAGGATCATCTGGATCTGTGGGGTACATGGCTGGGCATGGGCATGGCAGCAGCCCAGCTCAGGTAGGGAGCAGGGGCAGGAGCCCCAGTTTACATGCAACTCGTGAGACCAAGTGCGGGAAAACCTGGCTGAGACCTCTTCCAGCTCTTTCTTCGCAGCAGTCTAAATCAAACTGAGTCACCTGCACCCTGTCGGGGAGCTGGCTTTGAGCGCTGGCAGCTACCATCCTGGCAGTGGGGAGCACGCTCTGAGCTCTGGCATCGCCCTGCGCCTTGATTCCCCCAATTACGCACAAACACACCCAGTGCTTCTTGCCGTTTTTGTATCTCTGTGCGGCACCTGATTCATGGTGCTGAGGGCAGCTCAGCACTTGATAACCTGTAAACATAGTGCCCTGCCACTGCCAGCTGCCTCTCCTGGCAGCACGTGTGACTCCAGAGCTCAATGCCTCCTGGCCACCCTCACACAACGTAAGCCTATTCATAGCACTGTCCCTCTTTAATGCACCCAAGGACATTTGCCTACAAGAGCTTCTTAGTGACAGGACAGAAGGACATATTTTGCCAGAGTTAATCACAAACTTGCTTCTTTCCATGGTCTTCTTGCTCCTCACAACTGTGCAGATCGTTCAGAAGACCTGCAGACAGGCTTGAAAATGCGAGGTTTGCTTGGGCACACACAGGGACGGTTTAAATCTCGAAGTGATTGCTGGCTGCTTGTTCAGACTTTCTCCCGGCTCAGCCACTGTAGACTGTACTGGCTTGGCTGGGTCACTGGAAAATCCCAAAAGGCCTCAGGATGACAAAAGGACGCGTCCTGAGATCCAGCTGCTGGGGAAGGGCAAACGTCCAGTCGTAACTTCTCTGCCCAGACTTGTTTGTTGACAGTGTCACCAGGAGAGACCCATAACCAGAAGGTATGTGGGTTGTGACAGCTGAGAGGTGGCAGCTCCCATGGCAAGAGCAAGGGTTCCTCCGTGTGGTTGCCGCATGTAGTACACGCCTGTGTCATGCACGCCCATGACGGGGATTTTTCTTTACAGGCCAATCTGGCTTTTGCTCCAGCTGCTCTGTTGCCGGGAGCATCTCCCAAAAGCCCTGGTCTGAAAGCCCTGGTTTCTCCGTTCAGCACCCCTCCCTCAACGCCCAGCAGCCCAGGGATTCAGTCCCAGCCCAGCGAAGTGAACGAGACGCCGGTCAGCTTTGATCAACCCCCGGAAGGCACTCAGCTGCAATTCTATAACAAGGTAGGGTATGTGCTAGGATTTCTCCATCATAGCAGGATAAGGCTTGCTTATCGCTTGAGGATGAAGAAGACGAGGAGGCTGTAGCCCTCAGTCCTGCTATTACTGTGCATTTGTAGCCAAGGGAGGAGATCTATGCCCCGGGATCGAAACAGTGTAGCTCTGTGGAGCCTCCTCTCCGCAGACCTGCAAATGGATCTTCATGGCCCAGCAGCTCCAGCAGCCTTCCTGGCCCAATGGTAAAGGGAAGGGGTAAAGTGGCAGGACTCGGTCACTTCAGCTCAGCAGTAAATGGGTGGCTGCTAGCACTGCGAAGAGGTGGTGCCACGTCCTAGCAAATATCAAGGTTGGCTGAGGTGCAGTTTAGGGAACCACGGAGAGCACGGTGGTTCACCAGGTGTCCCACAGAGTGCACAGCATTTAAATGAGGAGCTGTAACCTGCATTCACCATCCTCAGCTGGAGTGCAGACTTATTCCTCAACCACCAAACTGCCAAAAGTAGAAAAGGCTGAATTTTTCAAAGTCAGCAGCACCTGCATAATGAATGCAGCGTCCTTGGGTTAGGGTCTAACTGGGACAAGGAGCCACATTTTAAGTTGAGACAATGACCTCCAGCACCAGCTTTACAGAATGAGGTATACACTAGGAATCTGCTTGTCTCTAAAGTAGTCTGTCATTGGTAAGAGCCCTCATCTCCCTACCTTTCAGTAGCAGAGCACGGAAAGTGAGGCCACCAGCATAGCAATCAAGTTCCACATGGTATTTTCCTCTGTTGTGCCTTCCTGCTTTCCAGTACCGCCCTCTTGACTGCTTCAATGTCTGCTTTTTCTGTCTCCAAGGTGCGGACGCGGGGATCGATAAAGCGCAGGCCTCCCTCCAGGAGGTTCCGAAGATCTCTGTCTGAGTATGGAGATGGGGAAGATTTAGGGGTCAACATCACCTCTCCAGAAAATGGTGCCAAGGAAGATGGGGATGAGGTGTTTGGGCCCAAGGGCAAGACAGAGGAGGCAGAAACAGGGAGCAAAGAGCAAAAGAAACAGACAGAGTCTGATGAGAAGCCCCCATCAAGGAAAGGATCTAGCAGATCAGAAGATGAAGAAAAAAGGGAAAAACAGGCAGAGGAAATTACTCCTCAAAAGAGTAACACAGGGGATACAAAGGAGGAGGAGGAGGTGTGTCGTGGTGCCCCAGGGGAGGAGAACTCTCCCCAGCCTCCCGCTGAAAACGAGGAGAAAGCATGTGAGGGTCCTCAGGGAGAAGAGCAGCAAGGTACTGCCTGTGAACGGGAAAAAGGGGACAAGGAGAAGGAAGAAGCTGAAACTGAAGCTGAAGTGAAGGAGACCAGTGAGAGCACAGATGCACGGAGAACATCAGACACTGAAGAAACGCCACTGGCACCTGATCCGCTGCAGGACGCAGTGGGCTTAGAGACTGCCAGTGAGGCTCCAACGTCAGCCACACAGGACCAGGGCACAGCGTAACTGTGATGCACAGGTAAGATGGGTCAGCAAGATGAGGGGTCCTAAAATACCAGAGGGTTTTGCTTATGGATGAAAATGGCAACTGTGACAGAACACACCAACATTTCTGCTGCTCCCCACACCTCAAGAGTATTCAATCTCAGGCCTGCAGAGGCTGCAAGGCAGGGTATTTGAAACAACCAGCCCTCCTGGGTGGTGTCACAGAGAGAGAATGGAGAAGCAAAGCCGATGCTGGATTCAGTAAGACGGAGAGGGTCTCCTCACCAAGCACCCTGTCCAATTGCTGTTTTGAAAGCAATTTGAAAGTACAGTAAAAAGCACATTCCCTAGCAGTAACCATGTATATACTATCTCAATATGCCTCCTTACATATACATATTTATATATGTGCACACGTTGTATATATACATGCATAGATACGTAGTCTGTCTCTCTATGTGTTTTGCTTGTTAGCTTTGCCAGCAAAAATAGTGTTTGCACACGTACCAGTTTCATGATCAGCCCTGGAAGGGTGCAAATGCAGGCCTCTGCCACTTGAAATAGAAGAGGACTTCCACAGGTTAAAGCGGGACTTGTTCCATGTAGCTTCTTACATTTTCTCAAACCACTGATAATGTAGCCGCAGATGCCTGAGGAAATACCTCATTCCACCTCAACAACCTGTCCCCTCTTCAAATGCCTCCTTGGTTTGGCAAGGAGCAACTGAAGGAAGCAGGCTCGTGTTCAGGCTGCAGCTCACCTTTGCCTCCTTGCTCAGAAACTAACAAAGTACCCCCAGGTCACAGACTCCCCAGCACTGTATTTACTTAGACTCGTGATTATTTTTCATAATTGTCTAACTTTTCCACTCTCAAAAGGACCCAGTCAGGGCACAGGAGACTTAACATGTGAATAGGAGCCATCTAACCCAATCAAGGTGGAAGCTACTGGAAAACCTTCAGTGGCAGGAGAGGAGCAGAATACGGATATCCCCCGAGGTCCGGACTTGCCCCAGAGCTGAGTGGCTGCTTGCTGGCTCTCTGCTTTGCACCATCATATTTGGGGACAGTTGGAACAAGAGACTGGCTTGCGATGGCTTCGGAGTTCAAAACTGAGGTCTTGGCTGATGTTCCTCAGTGATACTTGGGGACTGAGAGACCTGATACGTGCTATCCTGGAGCCGACAGCCACCACCACTCCTGGTCCCTATGCTCCTTCATCCTACTCCAAAATGTCTTTCTTCTCCCCTGCATTGGTCTTAGATGAAGTTCATAACTACATACATACCTGTATGGTGCCTTTTTGGTAGCTTCTTTTGAAATATTTTGGGTTTTCAAATTTCATTAAATAATGTTTTAACAGTAGGAAAAAATAATGTTTTCTCCATATAATGCTGTATGGCAAACAATGTGAACACTGAACACTCTTAGGACATTGTTCATAAAGCATAAAATCCCTTTGAAGTCGGGGTTGAGCTGGCTGATGTGGGAAACAGCCAGCTGTGGTAGGCAATTCTTCTGTGTGCTTCAACTTCGGGGTGTTTTTAGTGCTGGTGGAAAGTTAACAACCAATAGATTTGATGCACAGAAAAGGTGAGCTGCGTAGGTCAACAGGGCAAGTTTTCTTACCCAACTCTGGGCTGCTGTCCAGATTTAGAAGGGCTACTGGTCTGTCAGTCACTTCCAGACCCTATCCAATCTTTTGATTCTCTTTGGAGACTTTCAGTTTGTGGCCACTGAGTGCCACTCGTGATAGAAAGCATCCTGGCTTACTGGAAACACTTGATTAATTTTATGTAGGTCAAGAAGAGATCTTAGATGGCTGAGTTTCCAGTCATATGGCCTGACTGGATATGAATTGGTGAAGGTCAGATAGCCAGTCCCTCCTAAGTACTTAGGCATTGTACTAGATTTGCATTCACTCTTGGAGTATTAGTTAAGTCATAGGTCTAGCAGTTGCTAAGTCAAAAAAGCTTTTACATCTGGAGAGTATTTGTTGCCTATAAGAAATAAGTTATTTGGGGAAAGATAGATAGCAGGCCCTTACCTGACCAGTTTCCTGACAGTAGTGCTTAAAGCTGTATCTGTATACGGAATAAAAAGCTGCTCTGGCTCAAGGCCATGGGGCTCATGTCCACAGTACGACATGGAGCTGTGGATAAGTCCGGGCTTACTGGAGACAACGAGCCAGGATTGTCAAAAGCTGAGCCATGGAGTCAGCTAGCTGTTAGGCGGTGTGAATGGTGAGAGGCCAGTTCTTGAACCTGCGGCCAGCCACCTAGTATGCACAACACAGACACAGCTACAGAGACCAAGGGCAGAACCAGCCAGCTCCTCTTCATCCATCACAAAGCTCCTCCAAGCAAACGTTAAGCTGAGCAGAGTCAGAGGATTGGGTTGTCCCTAGACAGGTACAAGCATTGTACACAACACAGCCCACATCCATTCTTGAGCAGTGTTACAAACCTGATGGTTTTGAGGGATATCCCCTTTCTGTTCACCAGCTCTAAAATCGTGAGGAAAGAAGTGGCTCTGTGCCCTGCCTTTCTTTGTCCTAGATGAGAGCACTGAGGTGTCATTTGCTGAGAGCCAGAAGCGTTGCCCCTCCTGCATAGCATGGGCTTGTTGGCAAACACAACCCCCACATCCTTTTGAGCCATGTTGTGGAGCATTGTTGCCATTGAATCCATTTTAATCTGTTTGTTAGAGCTTGTATTCCAGGGCAGGCTGCAATCATTTGCTGTACCCTGTTTCTTCTCTCAGCAGAGTGTCCAATCTGGATGTGAGTGATTGTGCCTTACTGTATATATAGATATATGTGTGCCTGTTTAGAGAATGGGTATGTGTGTCCTAGGCAAGGGAATGAAAATCCGAGGGAGAAACAGAAGAAATAAATGATGGAATAAAACCAAACCAAAATCCGTGTGTTTTCTCCTGGGGAGATGATGGAGCCTGAGGAAGGATGGAGAGAGCTGGTAGCAGCAGGCAAAAAAGCGGTGGGATTTCCACTGCCATTGGAACAGTTTAACATTCAATTTTAATTTAATTTGTGGCATTTTTTACTTTTGGGGAACAGCAATAACCAATGTGCTTAATCCACAAAGGAAGGTCTTCTTTGAGGCAAGCAGTGACACTGGAGACTGCCACACTCTCTGCCCCAGCCCTGCAGGTATCAGGTGTCTAGGAACGGAAGACAGCAAAGCCATCCAGCCTACTGCCATTTCTCCACCAGCATCCTTGTTCAGGGGAAGCATAAAAGAGCAAGGCGACACACAGTGATCCTTCCTGTGAGATTTCCCAGCTTTTGGCAATAAACAGTTTAGAGACTGTCTGTACCGGAAGTTGCATCACCATCTTCCTCCTTGATGGCTTTACAAGTTGCAGGAAAAAAGATGCCCGTTTCTCAGCTGAAGGCATCCACACATCCCTCTTGGGGTGATGCTCACTCAGGCGGTGCTCAATCCTTGCCCTGTCTGCGGGTCAAGTAAGAACAATTTTAGAAAAGAGTCCTTGGGCAGCGTTAGCGTCATGACACTGCAAAAGCAGAGGATGTATGCGGGCATGTATCCCTGCCCAATCCATACTATCAGGAAATGTTGGCTTGGGCAGCATGGTCTTGTATCCAGAAAGTGTACAGATTCAAAAGGTTTTCACTGAATCATAGACCACAGCTTGGCTTGGTGTATAGGGTAGAGGTGCCTATCCAGGCCCATACGTATCTGTCAAATTGCTGAGGCTGGAGTGTATAATGTCAGGTGTAAGAACACTGATGGCTGAACAGGAAAATGCCCTCAGTGAGAAAAATCTGATGTAATTTATGCAATTCCTCTGATGTGGATGGTGCCTCAAAGGCTAAAAAAAAAAAGTAAAAGCACAAACCTTACAGCCCAGAAGACCTTTAAATTGGGGGGGAAGAATGGAAAACAGAGCAAGAATAAAGTGGAGAAAGGAATGCAAAGAGACTTGCAGTTGTGTTTGGCTGGATTCCTGTTGATTTTATGGTTATTTTTTGATTGGACTGTCTTTAAACTGTAGCGCGAGCCACAAGAAAGTGTTGGATGGATAAGGACTGAAAGCAATTACTGATGGGAGGAACAGGGTTTTCTGAAAGACTGGAGATACAAAGGAGGCTGCCTACAGAGGTGTGGAAACATGAGGGGGAAGCTTGAGGGTGACAGGAGGCATTAACAGGGTATAGCACATCAGGGACGAAGTGGGAGCCAGAGAAGCAAGGTGGAGCGGGTTCAGAAATCAACGGGAACGCCGCTGGCTTCTGAGCCCCAACACCCAAGTTACATGCCCCCAATGCTGAGGCACTTTTCCCAGAAGCCCAAGGCCCTTTGTTAAGCCATTTTGCGTGCAGCCTCCGGTGGGCCCCAACAGCAACTCCTGGGGCCACCAGCTGGAAGGGAACCACCAGCTGCCTCCCACAGACCCCACCACCCCACAGGCCCTCACCTCACCCGCCTGCGGGGCTGCCCTGAGAAGATCTGTACACACTCGCATACGCAGTGACGTACGTGTGTATCCCCCTCACACAACCCCACAGGGCAGGAGGGTACGGGGGTGGAAGGCCCTGGCCGTCTGCCTGTCTGTCGGTCCACCCGCCCCAATAAGAAGTGCGGAACCCGCCGCCGCCGCCCGCCCTCACACCCCGAGGGGGCGCCGTGCCCAACGGCCCGGCGACGCGCGAGCAGGGATAAACCAAAGCAGTCCGGGGGGGGAGGGAGGGTGTCCCATTCCCCCTCCCCCCCTTCCCATCCGCTGAGAATGAGCTCGCCCGGCTTCGAGCTCCACTGGCCGTGCCCGCCTGGCACGCGCG
>NW_009649568.1:2923681-2924887 GCF_000708025.1 Charadrius vociferus
AATCTGACTTGCCGCAGCAGCCCGCAGGCAACGGAGGCCGAAGTTTCCCCCCCCGCTTCCTCAGGCTGGGGAGCCGCGACCCCTGTGTGTTACCTCAGCCCGTGCCTGCCCGGGCAGGGGGTGCCGGTGAGGGGCGCGGGTGCCAGCAGGGCAGCCAGCGCTCACAGCTGCCTGAACATCTTGCCCGGCCGGGGCAGCGGCCTTGACAGTGCGGCCAGAAGCCCACCAAGGAGCGGTCAGGGTTTACAGGGATGGTTCTTCTGCGGTGGCCTTGTTGGGACAGCTCAAACAACTCTCTGGTGCGCGGCCTGTCCTCCTTTTTTGCAGTGCTGCATATTCCTAATGAGGCACGTGCGCTGTTACTGTGAGTGCTGTTGCTCTCCAGGTTTCTTCCAATGACTGTGGCAACCCTATCTACCCTTGCGTGCAAAATCTGCTTAATGTATGTCTAGCCATTAGCCACAGCAGTCAAACCACAAACCCCAGCCAAAAGAAGGGAAGTTCATTTCAATAATTTAAAACTGTACTACAGCCAAGCAGTGGTGAGGTTACTTTCCCACTTTAGAGGTGACGATTTTATGTGCACCTGTTTAAATACCAGTCTTCTTACAACAAACATTGATGCTGGTCAGGCTAGAGGTCAGTGCTACCTTGGCTCTTGTCTCTGTACAGTAACAGTCACTACACTAGTTTTGCCTATATTCCAAGAAACTGGAGGGAAGGTAAGAGAGAGAGACAGGAAGAATAATTGCTTTGATTTTATGGGCTTTTTTATATATTAAGATTATCAAGAATATGTGTGGCTCAAGCCATTCCTCAGCATCAGTTCAGTAGTAGAATAGCTCATAATTAGCATCTTTTTCCATTGTAAGGTTTCCTAAGAACACTTATCCTTGCACAGTGGGTGATCCAAGACATTCTTCTTAATCAAATTACAGAAAAATAATTACCAAACTCTTCAAGTACCATATGCAATTACTGTGCTGCTGCCAGCTCTGAGTTTTGGAAGAACCGCTGCATTTCTGTTTAACCAGAGTAAACATAAATGTATCTGCCGGTCATAATTTCTCCCAACTAGCAGGGGAAAAAGTAATGTTGTAATAGACACCCAATACTTTCCTTTACAAATAGAGCCTGTTTTTTCTTTCTCTCTCATGTTCTTCTCTTACTGTTCCAAAATGAGCATGTTGGGTGGGGTATTTTTGG
>NW_009649568.1:2924932-2928030 GCF_000708025.1 Charadrius vociferus
CTCGAGGAGGTAGAGATGCAGACTAAATAGTAAACAGTCAAACCCATTAAAAATGTAAAATCAGTCTGAATATATTTGCTTCTCCTTCTAGAAGATGTTACCCTTACTTTGTTTGCCATCATAATCCTGCTTGCTTTCTCTAGCAACCTACTTGAGAGCTCTCCAAAATAGTAAGATAACAAAGGTTTGAATTTCTAACATAACGAGCGACCATGAAAAAAACTATTTAACCTCCTCCCCAGTGACACACACTTTCTTAGATCTTCCTTTTCTGATAAGCGGAAACAAAAAAGACACAAAAGCATTTTTTCCTTCTCTTGTGGGACTGAATGCTGATTTTACTGCAAAGCTCAGAAACCAGTTAGGCAACTTGGCAACAGCCTGCTGGGAGGCTGCTGTGGTCTCTCCTGCCCCATGGTCTGGGCAGTCCTGCTCTGTCACTGCTGCTTCTCTGTCCTTACAGGAAATGGATTCAGTGTGAAGAAAAGCGACTCCCCACCTCTCCATATGCAGACAGGAAAAAAAAGAAAAGAATTTGTTTTCAGCTAAATGCGCTGAATTACTAAGAAATTTGATAAATACCAGTATTACCAGTAGGCAGAGAGTAACATTGCATAGCTAGAAGGAAAAAGGATGGCAGCAACTATACCTTTAATTGGGTTAGCTTATCAGGGAGTTGTGTGCTGACATGAGTTAAGGAATTGTGTCGTGAAGCTTGTAGGTTCTGCATTTAACAGCTTACTCTGAGAAACATTCCCAGTTGTTTTTGTCATAATCTTAATAGTAACATGTCACAATGTACAAATGCAATATATGTTCCTCAGGACAAATTAGGTTTGCTCCAGCACCTTGCTTCCTCTTCTGGAAATAGCAGAAGACAGTATTTTGATCATTACTACCTGGAAAAAAACTGGTCTACAGTAAATAGACCAGATACTCTCCCAGATGTTCTCTGCATTGAACAGCAGTACTACCGGACAGCGAATGGGGCAGTCGTAGGGCTGTACCTGTGACAATGTTATCTCAGCTCTGTCAGAGAAGGGAGAGGTTGTAGCAATCCTCTAGCAAGGGGGACATGTGGCTGGATTAGTACATAAAAAGAGAACGCTTGAGCTCTGTGAAAGACAGTAAATTTGAAAATAAGAAAAAGAATATTTTTTAAAAAACTTTACGTTAGCTAACTTGAAAAAAGACAAAGCTTGGCCTGTTCAGGGGTGTCCTGGTTTGAGCGACACAGGACTAATTTATCTTCTAATGCCTGAGAAAACTGCACTTTTAGAAGACTCTAGTATCTGAATTTGTGAAAATATTTACTTTGCAGCCAGCTATGGTATGCGGGTTTCAAGGTGTCAGTGTTTTTGAGCTTGCCAGGTGCAGGGATGAGGAGGCATGAGACCCAGGCACTTGACCCAAGGTGGCCAACAGGATTATTTCATACCATGAATGTCACATTCAACATAAATTAGAAAGTTTGCTGATGAGTTCTCTCTCCCTTGATGGCTGCCATCCTGAGAACTTCGTGCCCCGGTGCTGGACCCCTGAGCCCTTCCCTTCCTCCCAAAGACGTAGCACTTGCAGCATCTGACAATTACTGTCCACTGCTGGGAGTGCACAGCTGCTTACCGATACAACTGGCTGAGTATAATCCTCATGTATATTATATTGCTATTGGGATCAATACTGGTTCTTTAGTATTATTAATTATTTATCATTCAAATATATTTATCTATCAAATCTGTTTTTATTTCAACCTCCCGGGTTTTCTTGGTTTCCCCGATTCCCCTTTCCTGGGTGAGGAGGCGTCATTGGGTGATAGAATAGTTGTCTAAACAACAATAAATTGTGGGTTTCTCAAACAGTAACAAGGGGATTGAACATATTTTTAAACTATGCAGAACTGATAGGCCTGAAGGTAAATAGTGAACTCTGGGTATTGATGTACTTCCATGTTGGTAGAACACTTCCAGTCCCTGAGAGCTGCGAGGGCTGCTGGAAGTTCCATGGAAAAGAGCTCTGAGGGAGTGTTGAGGCTAATAGGGCTCGGCATGAAAGGCTTGTCACTGCGTATCAGCTTCTGCGCCATTTGGAACCTGGGGATATCGATCAGTTGGCTAGGAAGTCAGAGGGACTAAATGAGGTGGCAACCAAACAAGGTGATAATTCCCTGTGGTACAAAGAGTCATCTGTGTTTTTACAGGGTTTGCTTCATCATGACCCTCCTCAACATGGCAGATGGTAGCAGGGCTTTCTCATGGCCTCTTTCATCTGCAGATGTGATTAGGTAGCCAGAGAGTTGCAGAGAAACTGTGGTGGCACACACAGTTGGGAGAAGACCAGCATCCACAGAGCACTGGGCAGGAGCAAATGGAGTACATTGCAGGTCTCTGCAGTCCCATGGATGCAGGGAGCAATAGCCTTGTGATATAGCTAAGTTTGGGCAACTTCATTAAGATACATAGCTTAGCAAAAGAAGAAACATCTGCAAAGGGCTTCCCAAAAACTCCAAGCAGATATTTTTCAGGGAAAAAGCAAAGGTGGTTATACAATTGGTGCGGCAGGAGAGTTTCTGAAGGAGCCTGTGCTTACAGGCAACACACCCCAAAATAGGCTCTCTGAGGTAACAGGGGAGGACAAGAAGGATGTTGGTGGAGATGGAGGGAACCCACCCTCGTCTGTGCCCATGGCAGCACTCTCCTGCTTCCCCAGCAGCTTGGGACAAGCCCTCGGGGTGCACGCTTGTCAGCCGGCACCGTAAGGTGCATCCAGAGCGGAGGAGAAACCCTTCTGCCAATGCCCGTCAGAGGCTGGGGCACCTAACAAGGGCTGCGGCCTACTCCCGCTGCCGGTTCTCTTTGGGAAACCCTGCCAGGTGGAGGGAGGGCAGGACCCTCGCGCTGCGCTGCAGGGCGTGCCCCAGCCACCATGCTGTGCTGCCACCGCACCCAAGCTTTGCTGCGTTCCTTGCCCGCCCCAACAGCGACAGCCCCACAGCTCCTGCACGGATCCTGACCCACAAAGGCACAACTCCCATCTTCCCACCTCCCATCTGTCGGTTATTGTCAGTATTTTCAGAAGCACAAGAGGCAGACGGTTCGCCT
>NW_009649568.1:2929291-2942441 GCF_000708025.1 Charadrius vociferus
GGGGCCTGGAGGTGCCACGGGTGACGGGGGCGTGATGCGTGGGCAACGGGCCCGTGGCAGCGGCGCTTGCCCGTTTTCCCGGGGTCGGTTACTATAAAGTCAGAGGACGCGGTTGGTCTTTGTTGAGGAGAGGCAGAGAGCGTGGCATGGAGGTGACCGGCAACTGGGGATGCCAGGGCGATGGTCAGTGGACTTAGAAAACACCTTTGGTTTGGTCGGTGGTGAAGTATTTGGTGGGAGGGGTAATTACATCAGCCAAAATGAAGTGCTTATGACTCGTGTAGATAGAAAGTACAAGGCGGTGGAGCGGTGGAAATGGCAAGGACAATGCTCAACTTCCCTGTGGCTTATATACTCTTACAGGGCAAAGAGTTCTGTGTTTAACATGCCATTCTGAAATGAAGGGATCGTACACGTTTCCCAAGGTAGCTCCGTGTGTGTAGGTGCCATGGGTGGAGGATGATGGTACGTCACCTGAAGATATTCTTGGTTAGCAATACTTGCTTAGTGGGTAAAACTTTGCAAAGTAAGTTAATAGGAATCATGAAAGAAGCCCGATGCCTTCTCAGGTCATCTGTCTGGAAAACTGTAAAACTGTAAGTCCATCTGGAAAGAGGTTTAATAAGGAACTGTGCCGAATGGTAAGAAACTTAAAACTTATTTCCAGATAGCTCTGTTGCTTGGATTTGTTAAGATTGCTGTATTTTACAGTAAGCATAAGTAGAGATTGCCAAGGCTTGCTGTATATCTACAGAGACGGCCTTAATATTTAGAATTAAGTAGGTAGATATGACATATACATAGCTTACAGTAAAACTAAGTTCTTTGAAAATAAATATGGAGACAGGAGAAGAAAGAGTACATATTTCCCCTGACCACAACAAAAGGTACAACTACAGTAATGCTATGGGTAGCTGGGAGTAGTAGATCATTCTACAAAGTCTGAGGTATGTTACCAAATATAGTATCTTAAAACCAAGCAAAGCTACAAGATACTCTTCTGGAAGAGACCCTCCCTGGGGTGGAAATCACCTAAAAAGTGAGATTGCAATTTTAAGGAATAAAGGGGTGTTAAAATCACTGTATTACCTGTGCTGGACTGTGTTTCTGTTCCCATCCCTACAACTGTTGATTTTTTTTCTAACCCCAAATGAGAATTTACTCCCATGGTTGCTGCTTCTCTCTGTGCTTATACTGAACATCCTCACTCCCCCCGTCTGCTTTGAAAAGGCACTCTTTTTTTTTTTTTTGTCTGTGTGTGGAGTTGGCACAAGGTTGTCAAGGTTTAGGCTGGGCTGGCCACTAAACGAATGACAGATGTTCTCTATTAACCCCTCTCCCTTCCCAGAAGAGGGGGGGAGAGACAGACTTGTGAGCTGAAAAAAACCCTAAACCATCTATAATGAAATATTAATAAAAAGATAATAATAAGAAAATAATGACATTTGTAAAAAATCAATATTGAGCTCCCAGGATGAGGATCACATCGCCGGCAGGCATTGGGCAAGTCCCAGACTGGACTCAATGATGGATGGGAACTGGATTCAGGAATGCACAGATTGGGATTGAAGGCAGACAAATGGACAGAGTCCTCCTCGGATGCCAGCCATTGAAGAAAGAGAGCTGATCCCTTTGATCCCTTAGCTTTATACTGCACGTGAGGCAGATGGGATGGAATACCCTGTTGGTCAGTTTTGGGTCACCTGTCCTGTCTGCTCCTCCCCGCAGGTGGGACCCCTCTACACTCTTCCAGCCCTCCAATGTGGCACATAACAAAGTCAACTGCCCTTGGGTGCTATAGCAACAAGTATAAGCAAGAGCCTCTCTTCATAAATTCCTTGGTATTAACTATAAACATCAGACATTATTACTGCTAGAAGCTGACACTGTCTGAAAAATATGCCGTTAATTTCAGAGTGCAGTCAGTTAGAAGAGACAACTGAAAAGTAAAATTACTGAAAAGAAAATTGGTTTTATTCTATCTCAAACCAGGGCAAGGGTTTACATCTTTGCACGGGAATAAGTGACCGGTATGCAGGCTCTTCACCTCTTTTGCATGTGCAGAGTAACTTGGCGACTGGTAGGGAAAAGATGACGTCCTGTAGTGTTTGGGGTTGTAACGAGTTCTGTATAATAAAGACTTTGCCTTTTGGCTTGCCTGTGTTGTTCTCGTTCCTGCTGTTTTCCAAGGACCCTCTTTCCGTTCCCCTTTCCTCATGCTGGATTTTCATCTAGTGAGAGGTTCAGAAATCAAAATCTGCCAAGCAAAAGGGCAAGGGCAGAAACAGCATTTTCAGAGGGCTGTTGCTGGTCAGTTGCTCAGATGTGGTGTGTGGCTGGGTAATGCGCTGCATCACTTAGATGCCGTGGCTTGTGGCTCTTCTTCTGCCTCTTCATATGCTCAATGGCAGACCTGTTTCCCGTGGCGAATAACCGGCAGTGAGACAGAAACGTTACCTGGGGGGCTGTGTCGTACAGTCTGCTTCGCCAAGCCATGCAGGTAACAGCTGCTTCACAGCTAAGTACAGATAATGGGTTTTAAGCTTATTCTCTTGTGTGCACCTGTATGCGTGCATTAGAAGTTCATCTTGCTTGTGTATGCTCAGTCATCTGAAAACCTGATTGCTTCATTTACTTGTAAGAATGAAGGATTATTGTCAAACATACTGTTTGTGGTACTGTGGACATTTGTGGCATAAGTGGTTAATCTAGGTATAATCTCTTGTATGGGTGGGTGAGCCTAGAACAACTAGTCAAGAGTATCAAGAAAATGGATTATTTTGCAATCCTGAATTGGTAAACCATGTAGGTATCGCTTAAAGTGATACTGTGTCTATGTTTAACATGAGGGTGGTACATGATCGCTTCTGAAAGTCTTAAAGAATATCTAGACATTGCCAGAGAGAATATTACTGATACTTCTGCTATTCTTTTTGATGCCAACAAAGCCGGATCTTTTTTTTTTTTCCCCTTCCCCTACTACCCCTTTTATACGCACTTGCATGCATGTGCACATGTGCACATACACGCAGGTCAGTAGCAGGCAGAGGAGCATTGGGAGGTTAAATAGCTCAAGTGCCTGTTACTGCTTTGAGCTCACCTCCACATTTCAGTTGCTGCTTGAAATGTTTCATGAAAATAACAGTGTAAGTTAGGGTTGCAATGCTCACTTTGTGTTTGTGCTAGGTTTAGTCAGAATTGCTATATTCACCCCGTCAGAAGCTGTTAGTTCTTTTAAGCTGAGCCCCACTGATCCTGCAGGTAGGAAGACTTCCTTGCCTGCAGCACTAAACGGGTTCTGCTAAGGGAAAAGGTCATGAGATAGATTAAACTCTCCTCTCTGCTGGTTGGGTTGAGGGTGGCACTGCTGCGCAGGTCACCTCGCTTGCAGCAGCAAGAAGTTCTTGAATATGTTGAAAAGACCGTAGCTTAATATTTTGGTGATAAAATGTGGTTTAGTGCCACCTTGTAAGATGGCTAGGTTCTTCATGACTCCAGCCACCCCACAGTCCTCTACTGCTGTGTAAATAACAATGTGTGTGGCTCTTTTGCTTGTTACCTGACTCGCAATTGTTTGCGTTAAGCAGCAATTCCACTGTCTGTCTCTGGATTTATCTTACCCTGACTGATAATGGTAGATGGTGAATGTCCTGTGTACCATACAAGGTACCTTGAGTCTAGATGGAAAACAAAATAAATGAAACCTAGTTTTACAAGGCAGACATCTTGTACTGTTTGGCTTGAAAGATTTTAATCTGAATAGTTTCTTAGTAATTATTATTTTGCTAGAGAGGTGCTATACAGGTCATCATGAAGTCATCTATCTAAAGCTTATTATTAGCACCCATAGTGGGAATTCTCTGAGGGTGATACGAAATTAACAAAGTAAACAGTCTTGTATGCAAAAAAAAAAAAATAAAAATTTAAACTAGCGAATGCTAACTCAGGATATCCTAGGAATACATCAGAAAGCTGGAAGGTCTGGTTATGAAAACATTTACATCCTTATGGTTTGTGTCATTTTTTGTGTGGTTTGTTTATCTTCATTATTTTGCTGATCTGGGTTAATGTGACTGCTCATGTAGAGATTAGCACAATGCCAACCTCCTCTGTAAGAGGCAGCTGTGGCAGGAGAGGACAAGAAGTTCTGAACGGGCTTTGCTGCTGGCAAGGAGGCTTGGAGAACTCCTGTGATTTACTGTTATCTCAAAACAGCAGTTACTTAGAAGAGCAAGTGTTTACTCAGACTAGAGTTTAGCAGTAAGCTGTGCCCATAGCACAAATGCTATGGGTATGCATCTTGAGTCAGTGTTAACATCAGTATTGTTTGCTGTCTGAGTTGGTTGAAAGATGGCCCTTCAGCCAGGTCATTTTGTCTGGTTCCACTGATTATTATTTTTTTTTCCCCATCTCTTTTATCTTTAAAATGTCAGGACCATTCTGTAACTTGTCTTGAATAAGCCTTTTTCTTTTTTGTCAATTGAAGGTGTTTCTATCTAGTAGATGTATTGGTACTCTTTTTTGCTGGGATAGAGTTAATTTTCTCCATAGTAGTTTGTATGGTGCTGTGTTTCAGATTTGTGATGAAAACAGCCTTGATAACGCACCAGTGTTTTACACTGGCTTACACAGCTCCAAGACCTTTTCTGCTTGTCACCCTGCCCCACCAGCGAGGAGGCTGGGGGTGCAAAAGGAGTCGGGAGGGGACACAGCTGGGACAGCAGACCCCAACTGACCAGAGGGATATCCCAGATCACAGGACGTCGTGCTCAGCCATAAAAGCTGGGGGCGGGGGGAGAAGAAGGAGAAAGGGCGGCTGTTGGCTGTTCCAAGTTGCAGTGGTTTTGGCTTCCCAAGGCACCGTTACACCTGGTGGAGTCCTGCTTTCCTGGAGGTGGCTGAACACCTGCCTGCTGATGGGAAGCAGTGAATGAAAACTCTTGCTTTACCTACTAAACTGTCTTTATCTCAACCCGTGAGTTTTCTCACTTTTACCCTTCTGATTCTCTCCCCCATCCTGCTGGGGGGAGTGAGCAAGCGGCTGGGTTGCTGCTGAGCTGCCCATCAGGGTTAGACCGCAACCCTTGTGTATTGTTCCCTTTTTGCTGCTGTGCCTTTCAGCTCCTGTATTTTTATGTAGCTGTTGAGTTGGCACTTTCCAGTTGGTGCTGCTGCTAGGTTTTGGCTTAAAGTATGTAAGGAAAACAGGAAGGCTGGTTGTTCTCATGAGCTCTCTTACCTCCAACCCTGTGGAAAAAGATGCTCTGCAGTACATTTGGTAACGCTTTACACACGTGATGTTAGAGGGTATTAAGTGAGCTTGCTCTGAAACATTGGTTACAACCTACCTTCCGTGCTCAAAATCAGACTGAGGTTCTGATCCTTAAGGGAAGATTAAACTCTGGGCAGTGCAGCAGTTGTGTGGGTGGTGGTTGGTGGCACTTTTCTAAGTACTTCCACTTCATGTAAATCAGGGCAGGTGAACTCCAGGTAGGTGAAATGGCCGGCGCTGGAAGTGTTTATCATCAGTTGGCTGCTAGCCATCTGTTACACTCTTCAGTAACTTGTTTTTGTAATGCATGCAAGTGAAAGATGGTGAACAAGGCTCCCTTTTGGTAATAAATTCTATTAAGCCATATGTGCAGCAGAATTTTTAAAATCTGACTGGTTACTATGACTTGAAGTTTTCTGATTGAGGTCTTACAGGATTGCTTGACTCTTTCAGCATGGAAGGTGTTGAGATGATGGCTGTGTGGAGATGCTGCATACCCTGCTGCTATGCAAAGTCAGCACAGATGTGGACAAAGGTGCTGCTCTCATCAAAGGGATGGCTCTAGAAATGGCCTCATACGTGTAAACCAGGGAAGTGATGTAGAGTATGCTACAAGGGAGGCCATAAACGATTTGCAAAAGCGCAGCGTTCCTGGGAAGAGCCAGCTGAAGCAGCTCCTACTCAGTGCTGCCTAACCTTGTTCAGTTGTTGTTGTTGTACAAATATGGTGCACAGTGGCCGGGGTTAGGGTGTCGGTCTGGTTTAAAAGAAAACAACGGAAAAAGGGCCATTTTGAACATGGATTAGTTCCTGGTCAGATTTGTTAAGTTATAAGCGGGCATGGGAGCTATTTAAATTGGCACCATCACTGACAAATTCTTGTGAAACAATACTTTGAAATATGTAGCGTGGGGTTTTTCTTCTGGTTTTGTGGTTGCGCTACTGCAGGTTATAGCTAGTTATGAGTTTGCTCAGCAAGTAAGTTAGCAAGTTTGGTTAGCAAGTAAATGTAAGATTGCTGTGGTGAGGTGCCAGAACTGGCTGCAGGCATTCAGCAGTCGGTGGAGTAAGGGATCTGGTCCTCAGAGAGCTTCAGATTTGCTTGAACAGCTGAAAGTAAGTCTCTAGTCACACCAGAACAGATTGGCCACGTGACTGAGTACCCTGTTAGTTGAGGAGGGTAATCATCACTTGGGTGACTTAATTTCAGCTGTCTCTATCTCCTTGCTCTGTTAAGCGATGGGATTTTATTTTGACAGGTTTTAATCAGGTCCCTCCATACGCAGGAAAAAACCCTGTGTTCACCTTCCAGGCGATTGGAAATACCAATACTTGGCAAGAGGTGGAGAGATGGACACGATGCTGGGTCAGGAATGATGATGGGGGGAAGGACTGGTACTGAAATACTGCTAATACCTTGGATGGTTCAAAGTATGTCTTCTGTAAATGTTTCTTGGTGTATATAGATTTGTTGTCACTGAGTTGGTTGCAACTTTGTGGATTGATTATTGTAAAAGGGGGGGGGCAGGGCAGTTTCTTACATCTGTTTGATATGTAGGCTTTTGCACTGTATCTCCTTATGAAATTTGCGTATCCACATCCTAAATTCTCCTGCCTTGTTTGTTTTGGAAACTGGTAGTTTCTACGCTGCTAATGCTAGATTTTGTCAAAAAGATGCTGCACGCCATCAGCAGTTGGCAACATGACTGGTATTTTTACCACAGTTTTACTTAATTTAGTACTAATAACCAGTGCTGACCTAGAGGGAAGCTTTTGTCCAGCCAGTGACATGTCCATCTCTACTGTCCACATCTTGGGTGGTATTTTTTGTTGTTGTTTGTTTCATTTTTTTTTGTCTACAACTTATGATCTTTAATATTCTCATTTCTTTAGTAGACATTGTGACAGTTTTAGTGGATTGCTGTAGTAATTCTAGGAAATGTTTGTGATGGTGGGATGCTTTCTTCACTCTGCCACATGTTGAGCATGTCTATGCAGCTTCTCTCAGTTCTTAAGCTTAATGATATCCTTTTTTGTGGGAAAAACTTGGTGTGTTTCAAGGAGACTCTTGTAAGATGTACTCTTTATCTTCTTTTTCTGTGTAGCCCTTCTTTAATCTTAATTCCCATTTTCTGGAGTCTTTCCTGGTGCCTAAGGAGTAATATGCTGTGTTTGTTAGTGACTGTGTTAGTATTGGAAGATTAGAGGTAGAACAGCTGCCATCAGCTGTTCCAGTTACCCTTTGCACTTTGAATGGGTTTACTTAACTTGCCCCTTTGGGTTTTTCACTGTTTTGGTTTTGACTTTGTCAACAAGAACTGTTTACTTGAATTTGAACACTTGTAAACTTACTTGGTCATGGAAGGAAAACCACTTAAAGGCTGTTGAACGGAAAAATATGATGTCTGGTTTGGAAAGTACCTGAGCTGCTGATTGGTGTTCCAGTCTGCAGCATAGGTAGAGAAGTATTGCTTTGTGATCCCCAAAGAAAAGTTACTAGAACAGGGCTAGATGTTACTGGCCTCGAGAGTAAATAAGCATCTGCCCAAACCTGGCATATGACTGACTCTAATTGGAGCATGAAGCAGTGCAACTATAGTGCTTACTTGTTCATGGATCTCAGCACCTTTGCAAGCATCTCAGTTTTATGCTTTCCATGTTGAGAGAGTGATGCACCAGTGAAACGATTTCCTCAGGATCGAACAAGAAATCTGTGGCTTGACTGGCAAGGGAACTCAGATGTCCTTTGCTATTTCTCATGCTTGTTCCTTGTTTCTGCATGGGCTGTGGAAGTAAATCTCAGCATAAGTTCTTCTGCTGCCCCTTGGTAGAACAGTGAGCGACTCTGTGTCATGTGGAGGAGACCACTTGAAAACCTGACTCTATAGTATGGGAGCAAAAGATGGTACCAAAGCCTAGTGGCTCTGAAGACTTGTCTCTAAGTTCTGTCAAAGTAGGTGCATGGAGGTATGCAGGACTGAGATACATGGATGTTATTGACTGCTTTGACAGCTTTGCCACAGCCTGCTTAAGTCTTCTCAATGAAACTGTTTTCCTTTCACTTGGGGTGACAAGATGCTATTTTTTCCCCTCATCATTGAGTCAGGCAGAGCTTAGCTGAATGTGCAAAGAGGCCAAGAGAAAGTGAATGTTGTGGTAGCAGATGCTGTTCTGAGCTTGTCTCTGCTTGGGGGATGAATGTTCCCAGCAGCGAGGCGGCAGGAGGTGGTAGGTGTTCATGGGCTGGGTGTCAGCAGCTTTTCTTTCTGCTCCATAGAGCTGGTATGGTGCTGCAGGATCGGCTCTGTTAGTGAGGACTGGAACGTCTCTTTCCTTCAGCAGCCTGAGTTACTTGATGAGATTGGCAACCTGGAGAGCTGTTGCAGCAGCAGCAAAAAGCTGTTCTGGTGATTGGCTTTTGAGAGTGAAACTACATTCTTCTGTCCTCCTTTGAGGCACCGGAATTTAGTTTTAGTAGTTTTGAAACTTAGATATCAAGATTGGTTGGTGTGACTTTGTCTAAGCTTCATTTCTGTAGCTGATGTTGCTTTTTGTCATGTATGAATGAATGGGGTGTAGATGTCAAGGTTTTAGTGGTGGGGGGCTGCAGGGACAGTCTCCGCGAGGAGAGGCTGGGGCTGCCTTGTGCCTGACGCAGTGAGTTCCAGCCAGCTCCACTGGACATGCTGCTGGGTACAGCTGAGCCCCACAGCTGAGCTGGTGGGACCTGTGCGATAATGTTTAAGAAAGGACAAAGCACCGCACAGGCAGTGAGGAGTGAGGGGAGAAAAAGTGGGAGGAACAACACTGCAAACCTCAAGGTGAGAGAAGGATGAGGAGAGAAGGTGCTACACACGCTGGGGCAGAGATTCCCCTGCAGCTGCTGGAAGTTTTAGGAGAGACCATGGTGGAGCAAGTATTGCCCTGCAGCATATGGAGAGACCACGCTGGAGCAGATATCCACACTGTGGCCCATGGATGACCCCCAGGATGGAGTAGGTTCTCCTGAAGAACTGCAAGCTCACGGAAAGAAACCATGCTGGAGCAGAGAAGGGTGTGAGAAGTGAGGAGCTGTTATGGACTGACCACAACCCTCCATCTCCCCCTCGCTGCCTGGGAGTGGGGAGGAGGTAGAGGAGTTGGGAATGAAGGAATGAGGTTGAGCTGGGGGGCAAGAAGGGAGTGAGGGAAAGGTATTTTAGTTTTTGTCTTTGTTTTGCACCATCCAGCTCTATTTTAATTGGCAATAAATTAAATTACTTTTCCCCAAGTCAAGTCTGTTTTGCCTGGGACAATAACTGGTAAGTGATCGCCGTGTCTCGATCTCTACCCATGAGCATTTTCATCTTATTTTCTTCCCCTGTCTTTTTTGGGAAGGGATAGTGGCAGAGTGGCTGGGTGGGCATCTGGCAGCTAGCCAGGGTAAACCCACTGCAGTGACATGCAAGAACATATATGTAGAAATATATATGTATATATGCATTTTTATATCTAAGATTTCAGACTAGATAACACCATAATGGATTTCTGGTTTGGAGATGGTCAGACAGTCTAACTTTGTTACACTGATGCATGTGGCTCCTTAATACTTCTGTGTTGGCCTTATGAAACACAGCATGGTTTGCTCCTGGGTGGAATGGCTGGCATGGATTTCACTTCCATGTTAAGGCTAAATGAATTCTTTGTGCGGAAATTTTATCCAGCATCTGGATGCTTTAACAGATCTTGTGGAGTTTCAGAGGAACAACTTGAGCATGTCTACTCCTGTCTGTTAGGACATGAAAGCTGAGATTTCTCCACCGGGTGTTTTATCTGCAGTGAAGAAATGATGGCCTATGGGGACATAAGTGCCTATAATTGCAGTAGGGGACTATAACTTTGTATTAGTTTTCTGAAATGTTTTGTAGGGGTCTTGCTGCTGTTGTTTCATGTTGATTGTATTGTACAGGGAAACTGCTTTGTGGGAGAAAGAACTAAATGTCGTGCAAGTGTAGGTGGGAGGGATATCAACAGTAAACTTTGATGTTTCATAATATGCTTGACATTAAGTAAGAGTATATCTTAATGAAAGCGCTGTTTCACAAGTGTATATTGTTTTTGTGACTTGTGACCCCTAGTCATTAGAAAATCCCACATCCTCCTTTCTGATGAAACTTCTGGGCTGCTGGGGAAACAATAGTGAACATATCGATACACTGACTTTTCTGTCATTTTATTGAGACCTTTAAATGTGAACTGCTCAGATTCTGTTGTATTAATGCATTTCTTTCCTGAGCTGTGACTCTGTCATCAATTCATTACCTGTAACAGCCTGCCTGAATCTTTTCATCCTTCTTTTATCAGACTTTTTGATTATTTCCTGATCTCTCATCTGTAAGAAACTTTATTTATAAATTGTATAAATGACTGTATTACCAAGTGTCTTTAAGATAAACGAAGCAAGTTGCTTGCATTAACTAATAAACTGATGACTAGCCATTTCAAGAGGAAGGGAGTGTAGCGCTTTTCCCAGTGTAGGATGGGAACTGTAGCAGCTGTAAGCATCCAGTATTTAGTGATCTGATAAAATTTCTGCTTGGGCTGTGTTCATGCTTGTGGAAGTAAGATGCCTGTGATTACAGCATTAGTTGTTTGCATTCTTAGTTTGTTAGGACTCCTAGAGATCAAGCTGAGTTGGATCCAGGGGAATCAAGTTTATTTCGGTGTGTTCATAGCCTTAATTAGCAGAACCTTTCCGTTGGATTGAAGATCTCAGTGGAGACTATGGTCTACAAATAAATTGTAATGAGCTGTGTGTTAATTGGTGCAAACCTTAAGGCAAGGAAGGATTTCCTTGTGATGTGCTACCAAACTAAACCTTTGCCTAGCGGAGTGGGTGCCCTATTTCTGTATA
The DNA here is from genome assembly GCF_000708025.1 of Charadrius vociferus. NCBI lineage: Eukaryota > Metazoa > Chordata > Aves > Charadriiformes > Charadriidae > Charadrius > Charadrius vociferus. The sequence continues at coordinate 2,940,457 of NW_009649568.1, forward strand.
CAAAAACGTAGAATAAAAACAATTCTTTCCCCAAAGATTTTTTTTTTTAAATTTTTTTTTAACCAGTATGAAACAAGTGTAAGCGACCAGGGGATACAAATAGAAGTAGGAAAAAACACTTCAACTTCAGTAGGCATTGATCTCCAAGCACTGGCAGCTTAGGGACTGTTGGATTTATACAGATGCTGTTACTAAATGTTTTGGAAGCGCTTAAGAGAGCTTGAAGGAAGTGAAGTAATTTTGCAGGTTTTGAGCAGATCCTCCCAAGTGTGAGGGACAGTGTTCAGGAGAAGGTACCACAATGTGGATTTGAAAAGTCTGATGAGACCGATTCTATAACGTGGTTGGGGTAGGAGTCACTTAATACTGAAACAGGGATGACTGCTTGGGTGCTTGGTGTCATTTAAATGACTGTGGCACGCATAGGTGAATGTCTGTAACCCCATGTAACCTTGTTATATCAAATCATGACTTTGTAATTTGTTTCTGGGGAGTGGACCATAATTTGTATATTACTGTGTTTAATCCAGGATATCGCTTTGAATGTACTCAGTGGTAGAGGACAAGGAGAAGAATCCAGACTCTGACCTGTAAGATAGCCGGTTACATAGGCTGTGTCCCCTGTACATATTAATTTGCCAGGCTTGGTGAGTCTCAGCTAACCTGGCCAAAGATGTCTCTGAGAGGACACCTGCGAGGAGGGCTCCCATCAGTGTGCTGTAGACAGCAACTGGCCATCTCCTGCATGAGTTTTTTGATCAAGGTGTACCGCGTTTCAAAGATACCAGTTAAATTCACTTACCAGTGCAATGCTGCAGTCTTTCATGTTACTCTGGTGAAAACCATAAGCTTGACTGCTCTTAATCTCACTGAAAGCTAAATAGTTAACCACAACTTGGTTAACCAACTTGATGCAAACTCTTGTGGTTATGAATGTTTGTCTGCTATCAATTCTGAATGACCTTATCTTCCTATACTTTGCTGTTGGTAACCATAAAGGCTTCTTCCACAGGGGTGATGGCAGAGTGGTATGTTGTTGCCACACTTAAAGAGTATCAGTGACGATGCCATGCCTGGGGCTTGTGAGCTGGTCCAGGGCTGAACTATCTGAAAACATGTAGCTTTTTCACTAGTTTTTGTGTAACTTGGCAGACATGCTGGTGTTATTACAAAGAGATTGAGAAGCTCTACATCTTCAGATCTACTTAAGCTACTGGAGAGCTATACCTTCAGAGTTAGGAATGTCTTGTTCATTCACAGCAAGTAAGTTAGCAACAGTATTAAGTCACTAAAGATTAGGTGGCGATGCTCTATAATGAATAATGCTTGCTCTGGGCATGCCTGTGTTGGGTACTGCCTCTTCTATATTCAGTTCATGGAAGAAAGCAGTGATCTCGCATATGCGATATCTTCCTCTACTTAACGTCACCCTTGAAGCAGTTTGGTTACCAGGAACTGCGATACTTACTAGTCTGCTACTGGACATCTGTCCAGAGCAAAACGGACATTGCAGAAATGAAGGCCAAGCTACAAAATGGAGTTTTTAGACCGGTGTCAGCTGGTGGCTAGAAACTCTAAAAGACTCTGTCATGACCTCAGAAGAGTTCAATGTCAAAAATACTGTACAGGTTATGAGTTGGAGAAACATGTGGCAGGTCCATGGTGATACATGCAGTTGTGGAGGGCTCTGGGGGAAGAAATGAGCTCTGTTTTAGTCCCATTTAGCGTGAGCCGACAACTTAGCATTGACAGAGATGTCAGAGTGAGACTGTTCTTTGAACAGGAGGAGGCAGATCCTGAGCAGAGGCACAGATCTGAGTAGTTAGTGCAGTGGTGGGAGCTGAACTTGTTTTGCAGATGAGATCCCTGAGACAAGATACTGAGGAAAGGGACCTGAGAATAGAGAGAGCGTTGATGAAAAATAAAGATCCATGATGTGAACAATAAGAAAAGATTAGTTAGTAAGTAAGTAAAAGCAGTAAGAT
>NW_009649568.1:2942605-2981096 GCF_000708025.1 Charadrius vociferus
GAGTAAGAGGAGTAAAATTAGTAAGTTATAAAGAGTGTGAGTGTCCTCTCCTATTTCAAGAATAGGAGGATTGTCTGAGAAGGAAGACGAGGATGGGGTCCTTTCATTGAAGTATGAGGGCTGAAAATTTAGCTGGTGAGAATTGATGTAATTGGAATAAAACTGCTCTGACAACACTAGAGATGAAATAGAAATGGGTGAAGAGGAAATAGAAATGGGTGAAGAGGCACAAGTGTGTTTTTTCCAACAATTTTGGTGGAGAAAAAGAGAAGCATCTTTCTGCTGAAAAGAAGAATTAAAGCAAGTGAAGGCTAGAAGAGATATTCAGAGGGAAATATTGGGGCTACAGGCAGTTGGACAGGGTGATGGGATCAAGGAAGATCTATGGGAGAAGAGCAAATGTTTTATCTTTGCCCTACGTACTTTGGAGACCTTCCTTTCCTAAAGTTCTCTTAGCCAGTTATAAATTTTTTCCTCTTGAGAGGAACTAAGGTTGAGGAAGCTTGAGGAATGGAGCAGTGGGTAAATACGACTGAAATATGACTCAAAATTCAACTTTCTCCAACTGAAGTATTTAAAGAGTTGGAGGAGCTGGAAGAAGGATGTAATCCTGGCAAATGTGGAAACAGACAGAAAAGACCTGGAGCTAGAGATGATCCATGTGGATTTTATTATGGCAGAGGAGGCCAAAGAGTTCAAGGTAGTGGGAATTGCCACTGTATCAGTGAGTGTATGTGAGTAGAGGACTAAGGGTGAACAAATGTCAAATGGCCTTGCTACCACTTCCAAACAACCATAGAATTGTTTTGCTTGGAAGAGACCTTTAAGATCATCAAGTCCAACCATTAACCTAGCACTGCCAAGTTACCACTAAACCATGTCCCTCATCACTACGTCTAACCATCTTTTAAATACCTCCAGGGATGGTGACTCCACCACTTCTCTGGGCAGCCTGTTCCAATGCTTGCCAACACTTTCAGTGAAGAAATTTTTCCTAATAGCCAATCTAAACTTCCCCGGGTGCAACTTGAGGCCATTTCCTCTTGTCCTATTGCCTGTTACGTGGGAGAAGAGACCGACCTCCACCTCGCTACAACCTCCTTTCAGGTAGTTGTAGAGAGTGATAAGGTCTCCCCTCAGCCTCCTGTTCTCCAGGCTAAACAACACCAGTTCCTTCAGCTGCTTCTCATAAGACTTGTTCTCTGGACCCTTCACCAGCTTTGTTGCCCTTCTCTGAACATGCTCCTCAATGTCTTTTTTGTAGTGAGGGGCCCAAAACTGAACACAGTATTCGAGGCGTGGCCTCACCGGTGCTGAGTACAGAGGTACAGTCACTTCCCTAGTCCTGCTGGCCACACTATTGCTGATACAAGCCAGGATGCTCTTGGTCACCTGGGCACACTGCTGGCTCATGTTCAGCTGGCTGTTGACCAGCACCTCCAGGCCCTTTGCTGCCAGGCAGTTTTCCAGCCACTCTTCCCCAAGCCTGTAGCACTGCATGGGGTTGTTGTAACCCAAGTGTAGGACCCAGCACTTGGCCTTGTTGAACCCTCATACCGTTGGCCTTGGCCCATTGATCCAACCTGTTCATATCCCTCTGTAGAGCCTTACTTCCATCAGGCAGATCAACATTCCCACCCAACCTGGTGTCATCTGCAAACCTACTAAGGGTGCACTCGATCCCCTCCTCCAGATTATTGATAAAGATATTAAATAGAACCAGCCCCAATATTAAGCCCTGGAGAATACCACTTGTGACCGGCTACCAACTGGACTTAACTCCATTCACCGCAACTCTTTGGGACTGGCCATCCAGCCAGTTTTTTACCCGGCAAAGAGTGTGCCCATCCAAGCCACGAGCAGCCAGTTTCTCCAGGAGAATGCTGTGGGAAAGGGTGTCAAAAGCTTTACTGAAGTCCAGGTAGACAACATTCACAGCTTTTCCCTCATCTGCTAAGTGGGTCACCTTGTCATATCATAGGAAGAGATCAGGTTTGTCCAGCAGGACCCACCTTTCATAAACCCATGCTGATTGTGCCTGATCACCTGGTTGCCCTGTATGTGCTGCGTGATGGCCCTCAAGATGATCTGCTCCATAACCTTCCCCAGCACCAAGGTCAGACTGACAAGCCTGTAGTTCCCTGGATCCTTCTTCCAACCCTTCTTATAGGTGGGTGTTCCGTTTGCTAACCGCCAGTCAACTGGGACCTCCCCAGTTAGCCAGGACTGCTGATATATGATGGAAAGTGGCTTGGTGAGCACTTCCACCAGCTCCATCAGTACCCTTGGGTGGATCCCATCCAGCCCCATAGACTTGTGTGCGTCTAAGTGGTGTAGTAGCTTGCTAACCATTTTCTCTTGGATTATGGGGGCTTCATTCTGCTCCCCATCCCTCTCTTCCAGCTCAGGGGGCTGAGTACCCAGAGAACAACTGGTCGTACTATTAAAGACTGAAGCAAAGAACGCGTTAAGTACCTCAGCCTTTTCCTCATCCTTGGTCACTATGTTTCCCCCTGTATCCAATAAAGGATGGAGATTCTTCTTAGTCCTGCTTTTGTTGTTAATGTATTTATAGAAACATTTTTTATTGTCTTTTACAGCAGTAGCCAGATTAAGTTCAAGTTGGGTTTTGGCTCTTCTAGTTTTCTCCCTGCGTAGCCTTGTGAAATCCCATTAAGATTTGAGGAGCTTATGTCCCATGCTATAAAACAACAGAGGCAGGAGAAATTTTCTTGAAGCGGTGTACACTGTAAGAGCAGTGCACACTGAAAGAGCAAATAAAGTGAAGGACTTTTTTTGTGCTGGGGGGAGAGAAAGAGCAAAGAAAAACGTGAAGTTGAGACAACAGTAGGACAAACGAAAATTAAATTTGCTGGAAATATCTGTACAAAATTACAGAGTTCTGCCTTCCTAGACTGTAAAGTCAGATTATTTTTTTTTCTTTTGCTTCACTACAGTTCTGTCATAGGTTCCTAGTGAGTTAGAACAGTGACTTCTTTAGATTAAGCAGATCTGTGCTACCCACTGCCTGTGTGTGGCAAGGAGTTCTCCGTACCATGTACAAGCAGACAATGTCTGTGCAGACTCTTTTCCTCCTACACAAGTGCTGAGGGCATCTTGCTTGTTTTATGCTTGAAAGGAAGGCTTGTTCTGTGGCTTGGACTCAAAACAATTAATTTTATATTTTTTTTTTCTTTTCTACTTCATTAGCTGGAAAAAATACATAAAGCACAGCAGCTCTGAGTTCATGTCATTGAATTGCCAGAAGCCTTTGTATGTTCCAAATAAATATTTGGTAATTGTTTTACAAAAGAATATTTTTTGGCCCTAGTCAGAGTACATACAAGAGAAAGGAAGCTCTGATACAAACTCTTGATGACAATCCCCCTCCCTTAGGGTGCTGTTTCTCCTTTCACTCCTTTGGAATGAGAGCAGTGATGAACGGGGGAGTCTGAGGGATCAGGGATAACCTAATGGGACTGAGGAGGTAGTGAGTTTGAGAAGTGAACAGCGTGGACTCTGAATGGCAAAGTGACTGAACGGTGGTTTCGTCTGGTTTTGGTTATTGCAATTAAACTGGTATGCTTAATTCTCCCATCCCTGCAGTGCTTGCATGCACATCCCATGTCCCCTGGGCAAGTGCTCTGCCTTCCCCTGGCTTGCCATGCTGGTTGGGTGAGAGACAGTGGTTCCTACGAAGCCATGCACACAGCGATTGTCAGGCATACCCAGATGGCCGGGCTGTTTTCATCTCTTTCATTGTTTGGCCATTTAATTGACTGAACTATGGCTCCAGAGCTGGCAGGCGGTCTGCACTGCAGGGCTGGCTGCCGCTGCCTGCCATGTTTGTGGTCCCCCTGTGCCGCAGCCTGTCGGCTGGAGTTGCCCAATAGACTCTGTGGTCTCGGGGCGAGGAAGATGGGAGGTGGCGCAGCTCACGTGAGCTTTGCTTTCTTGGGGAGCAAGGCTTAAAGTCACATATGTAAAAGACGGTTTCTAAAATTCTCTATGGAGCGTGGGCTTTGCTTAATTTTAAGCTCTGATAAAGTAACCTGGTTTATGGCAAATCTGCCCCTTAGCATGGTCATAGCACTTAAAAGAAGCTTGCTATCTGACTTTTGAAGGCTGCTGAGCTGGTAACTCACTGACTAAAAGCATAAACCCCATGATGTAAGGACTAACGCAGGTGGGGGATTTTTCTTTATTCATTTAACTATTTTAAACTGTCTTTGACTGGAATATTTCTCTTCAGTTTGCCTACTTCAAAGTTGCTAACTTATTCAAAGCTGAGAAATAAATCAGCTAAGATACTGAAGAAGCAGGAAGGCTTGCTTTCCCCTTCTAGTAGGGGAGGAAACCCCCTGAATTGGAGATATTGCAGCCCAGAAACATAGAATCCTGTGATCAGAAGCACATTACTAGTACCATCTCTATGCTGAAAACCATGGTTTACTAAAAATCAAAACTTACATTTGAGTTGCCGGGTGCATGTCACATTGCGCACCCACTCACAGTGATTTTTACAAGATTTTTGCTTTCACGTGGACGTGACATGGATGCTGAAAGACATTCTTTTGTGATGTCACAAGAACACGTGTTGTTTTTTAACATAAACCTGAATGAATGTACAGATGTGCCTTTGCTTAGATATGGATAGTATCTTTGTAGTTTAAAAGGTGCCACATAAAGAATATGTTCAACAGGTTTTCCAAATTATGCTGAATTTCATTTACTCTATAGGAAAACTACCAGTGCAAGCACAATATTAACCTTTATTACTTTAAATTTAGGGGGTGGTTGCGGTCTGCTTGCTGTTTTGACCATGCATAAGCCTCATGGTAGAAAAAAATTAAACTGCTCTCATGCTTCTGAACTATAGCTGAGTGATTATTTATGAGGTCTTGCACATGAAGACCTTGAAGCATGCCAGAAAGCAGAAGCAGATGCAGATGGCATAGCTGGGAGCCAGAGAGCTTTCTGGAGGTGAGCTATTGTTCTACCTACAGCTGAGAAAACTGGAGATGGGAAACAAGATGTGAGCCATAGAGGAAACTGAATAATTGCTGGGTCTGAGATGTTAGTTCCTCCGATGGGGCTTATTTATTACAGTGTCTGCTAGCAGCTAGCCGGGAAGAGTTTTAAGCTCATCCTTTGCACCATAGAATTGACTTCCACAAACTGGTGTGGAGGAAACATCTGTGGATGGAAAACATCCTGTAACAGATAATGCAAGGAAAGAGAAGTGAACTGGCCTGCTCTGTATGTGTTTATATTGAAGGTATAATGCAATGTCTGTGCACTTGATGTAGGAGTTGTTGATGTCTCTTCTCTTTTCCACTTATAAGCAATGCGATATGAACAGTTACCACTTCAGCTTCCTGATTCTGGAAACAGCACTGATGCCGCTTCTTCTCCTTCTTTCTTCTCTTTACCTTTCCCATACAGTCAAAGTATCAGCAGTAGAGGTCAACACACCGGAGGAGATATTTGTGGAGAATGGGACAGACGCAAAGCTTCCATGCACATTTACATCTGTGGAAGTGATCAGCAGCGCAGCATCTGTTTCTTGGAGTTTTCAACCAGAGGGAGCCGCAACTCGTATCTCAGTAAGGAACGGCTGTAGGGGAGCAAACCTGGGAGGGGAGGCTATGATAAGTGTGCGGAAGTCTTCTAGTCGGTTCTGTGGAGCCAAGCAAATATGGATTGGAGCTTCCTTCCATGTGCCTTGTCTCCATCACTGTGATTTTACGGGGGCTTTTAGATTTGTTTAAAAGTATTGCTATATGCTAGGTCTCTGCAAAGGCTGGAGTGTGCAGCAGCTGTAAAATATACTAGTACTTTGTTAGAGGAGAGGGGTATTGGTGTGGTAGCTGTATGTATGAAGTAGATGAGCATCTAGGAATCTTCTCCTAAGTTCTACATCTTCCTGCACTTGAAATGAGCTGTTGAGCTGTGCATTGAATTATAGCAGTCACAGAATTTGAATTACCACTGTTACAGTGTTATATTGTGTGTTGTGCATGTTGCTTATTTTCTGCTTGTGTACTGTTTAGCCTCTATTTGAAAGGGCTTAAAATAAGACCAGTCTCTCTGGTTTCAGAACAGAATTGAATTGCTCAAATCAGTAAGCAGTTACATCCTTATATCTAGTTATTTGATAAGTAAAAAATCAGTCTAGCAAGCAACTTAGGCTAATAATAATTGCTATCGCTCATTTCCTGTATGTTGAGCCCTAGTGTGCTCAGATCCTTTGGGTATGAACCTTCAAAGAAGGGTCTTCGGTAGGTTTTTTGCTGTCTTCTTCCTCTGTTGCATCAGACATGTCTGAGTTCTCTGACACTTCTGCTTTCCTCTTATTCCTTGCCCTGAGCCAGAATTTGGAAGAGGCAGAACAAGGTACTCTGGGGCAGCAGGGGAGGTGTGGGGGGACAGCAGGTTGCTCAGACTGTTAGTGTTTGTCTCCTTCCCGCTGCTGCAGATGTGAGATCATTTAAACTCCAGAAGCCCTTCAATGCTCAGAATAGAGAAGGTCCAAAACAGTGTATAAGCATCTCACTCAATATGTAGAGCTCTGAGGAATCAGCTTCTGAACTCTCAGTGAAGAAAAAAATTTAGTTTTGAAAAGGAACCTCTTCTCTTTTGGAAGCCAAAGCAGTTCCTGGGCAAAAGCTTAAGGAAGTAGGGCATATTTCCTGCCAATGTTGAACAGGATGGGTGAAAAGAAGCCATCCATTTGTATGTTTTCCGTTCCCCATAGAAAAATCCACCACATACCCTGTTTTTGCCCTTTCCTTTCCACATCACTGTCCAAACTCCTTACTGTAGAAATACAACTTCAGGACATAACATCTTTTTGGAAGTGAAGTCAATTCAGACATTCTACCCAGATGTAGTTATCAGCACAACTGAGTTGAGCAGAAGTGACCCAGCATGATCTGATGTTAATTCCCTGTCTCTTTCGAGGGGCTGGGGAAGGTATAGAGAGGAAGATGGGAAGATATTTTACTTTTATGAATCCAGGTCATGTCAATTACACGGCTTGGTGGGCATTAATTTGAAAGATCAGTCTCATGATCAGCTTAAGTCTGAGCTAAGTCCATGCTTCTCCTGAAAAGGATGGTCCCGTGCCTCTTTAGAATTGGGACTGGCAATCTTGTGGCCATGTGGTGAGGGTGACTTGACCGAAAGCTTCCCCTGCTTGTCCCCTTCCCCCTCCACATGGCCGGTTATAGAGACAGCTCTGCGTGAATGAAACATCTGATGATATCAGAGTTTCACAATCGGCTTAAACCAGTCTAAACCCATCAGCTTTAGGTTTCAAAAGAAGTCTCATGTAAATCACTTAATCATAGGCATGGAGTGACTTGAGTCACTTAGTTTGTGTTTCAGGACATATTTTACTTTATGATTTCTCCTCCCCCAGGTGAGCATACCTAGAGAGCTAAGGGATCTGCCTCTTGCCTTCTAGACTTCCAGTCAGATGACTCCCCCCATGCACAGGGGTGTGGTAATGTAGTGCCTCTGTGCTAGAGGTTATAATCCGGCTGGAAACGCTGCAGACTGATGCAGATTTCCTCCGAAATGTTGACAGATGAGGCTGTGCTAGCAGACTTCCTACCAGATGAGATAGTTCGTTGGATTTATGCTAGCCTGTAGACAACAAATAAGTGTCAGATTGACTGCAGCACAACAGATAGTCATATGCCCGTACCTGATCTGGATAAGGTTTGTGCTGCCGAATGATCAGGCCTGATATTCAGTGTTATATGATGTTCAGAGTGAGGGTCTGATAGAAAAGATGTTGGAATGGCAGGCCTCAGATCAAGGATAGGAATGGGAAAAGAGGTGGGAGATGAGTTGAATTGCTTGTAGCCAGTTTGTTCTGTCAGAGAAACTGCTTCGTAAAGAAGGCTGTAGAAAGAGGAAGCTGGAATATTGTCTTAAGTTTCTTTAACCGTGCTCTGGAGACTGAACTTGAAGAGAGTTCAAGTTGATTCTTGGTTGAGTTAAGGTTGTCACTCTCTCTTTCAGTATGTGAAATTAAGAATGAATGTGCCCCTGCAATACAGCCTTGATCCCTCTTTTAGGGTTAATGGCCAGTGTTTAAACATCCCATTGTTTGAAAGCAGAGTTGTCCTGTAGAGGTCTATGTACTTTTACTGCTGTAAATTCAATTTTGCTCAGGTATAGCGAGGAAATAAGAAGTTTCTCCTCAGACTGTACTAAACAGGTTCATTCTTCAAAGGATTTTTGGTCATGTCTAAGGAGCGCAGAGCCAATGTGGAACTTGGTCACCTAAAAACTGGGAAACAGTTATATTTAGTCACTGTGAAGGTTTCTGGAAAACAGCTAGGTGCGCTCTAAATTGCTTATGGGATTTTTTGGAGGGTGGAGGGAAAGAGGGTATTGCAACTACAGCACAGCTAAATTAACGTGCAAGTAACACAGCAAAACGTGACATAGGAAACTTGGTATCCTTTTCCCACTCGGATGCAGAAGGCTTCCTGTGCCTGAAAGACAGATGGCTGCGATCCAGAACTGTTCTATGCTTTAATTATTCCCAGGTTAACAGCCTTTTTTTCTTTCCCCTGCCTCCTTGTCTGTGAAACCCTGTGTCCCCAAAAACAGGAAAAAAACAAACAACCCAAACAATCCAACCACAAAACAAAATAACACCAACAGAAAACTGGAACTTGCAGTCTGTCGTGCTAGTATGTTTGAGGTACAAGCCACATCATGGTTATGTCATCAAGAGGCAACAAACCAGACTAAAGTGGTGAGGCAGGAGGAAAAAAAATCTCAAATACTAGCTGTGTATAATACAGTGGATTCTGGGAGAATGATGTAATAGTGAGAGAAGTATCAAAGCTCTGTATTCTCTAATTGGATTGTTCTTATATCCTCTTTTCCTTGACTACAGTTTTTCTATTACTTTAATGGAAAGCCATATCCTGGAAAGGACATACCATTTAAAGACAGGATCACTTGGGCTGGAGATCTTAACAAGAAAGATGCTTCTATCAGTATATCAAACATGCAGTTCCGGGACAACGGCACTTACATTTGTGATGTCAAGAACCCACCTGACATTGTTGTCAAACCAGGAGAAATACGAGTTAGAGTTGTGGAGAAAGGTATTCACCCTATATGATTTCTTTTTTTTTTTTTCCCTTCTGTGTCTGTATCACTTTTCTTGGGGATGGGGGAGTAGCCCAGAGGGAACAACTGTCTTTTTAATTCTCTTCTTCCGGGTCCTAATAATCAAACTGATATTCTGTCAGCTGTTTAAAACACTACATTTCATACTCCTTCCCTCTATACCCACTAATTCCTATGCTTTTAACAAGTATTAGCAAAAGCTGATGGAAGCCTTGATGAAAACCCATCTTCTCATTTCAAAGTCCTATGAATTTTTTTTTGTGTTATGCTACACGAAGGGTTAGGATGACTTGAAATCTGGGGATTAAGGAGCCAAAGTGGCTGACCCTTCTTTTTGGAACCCATCTAGTATATATACTGGAAAACAAAACAAATAATCTGGCCCGAGCCTGTACTTGACAGACAGTGAGATGTGACTGTCTTTGATGTGAAGGTGTTTGTGTTGGATGTGCATTCAGTCTCTTTTACTCGGATATTCTTACAGTGTCCATGGTGACACTTGTAAATGGCAAGGGCTGGCTACCTGCAGTCATTTAAAGCTTCTGATTAGCGTTTGGCAGCAATGATCACAGTTCAAGAGCACTTACATTCTGCGTGTCGATTTGGCTCTCTATTTCCCCTGGCCATCCAAAACATTTGATAGTTCTAGCTAAGCAGGACGTCAGCCAAAGCGTGACTGTTCCTACAATGAAATGGTTCTTACAGTGATCAGATTTCCAAATTTATATTGAATAATGACAAGAATAAATGTTGAATTCATAAACGTCAGTGCTGATACAGCTATTCCATTAGATTTTAATATGTTAGGGAAGATACCTATGTGTATACTCCAATTAGAACGATGCTGCTGCTATAACAGGTGTGTATCCCTGCTCATGAGGTCATTCCATGTACTTATGTAGCCAAGGTCTATATCTAACCCTTCTCTTCACAGAACAGTTTGAGTTGGATGGGGCCTCCAGAGGTCCTGCCATCACTTAGAACTTTTTGATTCTTGGAAGTTTGAAGCCTATATCAAATAGGGTCAGTTTATTTTCTTACAATGTATTGATAGTCTCTATGAAGAAGCAGTAAAGCAACTGCTGGTTTGGCAAAGTTAGGCTGTCTGGGCAAAGCCTCTTCAGATTTTAACCCAGGTTAAGCAAATGAAGACTGACTTCAGTACACTAATTCAGCTGATATTTTTCAACAGACTTGCATGCCGGCTTCCCCATAGGTGGAGCATCTGGACAAGAGAATCTCACTGTTTCTGAAGGGAACCCTGTATTTGGCAATACTTCTCGTCATCAGAAAAATGCTGCAACAATTTTCTTCAAATTCTTAGGAAGACCTTGAAAACAGGTTTTCAAGCTATAGCTGTAATGTTGTCTTGCATTCTGACTTTACCTGGAAGTACTGCTCTTGTAATAGGTTGTAACTCATCCTGAACTGAGCTGGAGAAATTTTTTCAATTGAAATAAGTACATGTTGACTCTTGCGCGTATTTTTTTTTTACTATGTATACATTTAATTGTTCTGAATCATATGTCTGGTGTTGTAAACTGTTCAAAGCCACATACATACTTTACACATTTAAATGATCTCATAGATGCTTGGTCAGCCTTAGATTTTGAATTAAACATGTAATAAATTCCAGGGTGGCTTAACTGTTTAAAATTGCCAAACTAACTCAGCTGATTTTCACTGCAGTATCTACATAGTGTTTGCACAAAGAGCTCCATCAACTACGTTGGAAGAGTCCTACTGGCAGGAATGAGAAGCAAGACTGTCCTTTCACTAGTCCATCTGAACCTGGAAAGGACTGCTGTTCAAAGCCTAAATGACACAAATTTGTAGGGAGTTCCAAGTCCTTACATTAGGCTGCCCCTACTTGTAATAGGAAGCTACTTAACACAAGCTGTCTTGAACACATTGTTATCTGGAGGTAGTCCATCTTTGATCTGAACTCTCATGGGGGAAAAAATTAGAATTGTCATATGAAAATATTAGCAGCAATGGAAAACTTCAGTTTCTTGCGTATTTGATAAAACTGATACTAACACACTTTCAGTGCAAATGGAAGTTGCTTTTAATTACAGTCATATTTAGTGAAAAGTGTTCTTTGAAAGGCTGGATTTTTGTTTTGTGTTAAGCTATTAACTTAAATGTTAGCTTTCAGAGCTAGTGTTTGGTTATGTAGCTGGGACTGTCTGTTACAGTGGAGTCATTGGCTGCTCTGCAAGTACTTACGAGGAATTCATGTAACTATGGAATGCTGAAAAATATAAGAAAAACTGAGGGGTGACGTTCTTCAGCTGAAGTATGTGGTTGTAAAATTGTGTGAGCTTTTCTATTGTCTGTTGGACCATGTTGGACCATGTTCTGAGAGGCAATAAAGCCAGACTCTAGTTTCACATACGAACAGTTGCGGTTTTTTATACAGTCTTAAAAACCTCTGTCAACAGAACATAACTGCTGTCCTTTACTCAAATTCAACCAACCAAAAAACCCCACCTGAGTCAAAGAAATCCCCAAACTCTCAGATTAGATAGTGCCAAATTTTTAATATCACTCTTTTAGCAGACACTTGGCACTATAGTTTTGGGTTGGTGCTTACTTTCTTGCTCTGAAAAAGCGTGTGGGTTTGTTTTTTTCTTGTGTACAAGGCAACAGGTGGTCTGCTAACAGAAATCCTACTGCTTATATGCCTCAAAAGGAATTTGATTATCTTTGCATGGGGCTCAAACACAATCTCACTCTTCTGTACCTGAAAAGTATTACCATTTGTAGGACTCCCTTCCTTAATAGTGGATAGATCTCAGGGCTGCTAAAAGTTTCTGGAAAGAAGGGATGTCTTCCTCTAAATTGCAGCACGCCTGTCTTCATCTTTAATTTCTTACGAAGACTCTGAATTACTGTGTTGTTATGAATTGCCATCTAACACTGGAGAGCTAGGAGAGCTGCTGATGCAATATTTGGCCAAATGATGGTATGATCAGTGAAATGGCTAGAGATCAGGTAGCCCTTCTGAAAGTTACTGAACTCAAAATGAGCGGTACTAAATGTAAGCCCTGTTTTCTTAGTATGATGCCCCTGCTTCAGGGTACTGTGGTGCGCGTCTCCCTTCTAGATAAGTAGGTCAAAATGGGCTTCGCCTACAGACTGCAAACTTTCTGGGAATGCTTTGTATAAGCATGGTTTGTGGTCCTTGCTGGAATGAGTCCAGCAAAGGGAGATTAAGAGGATTAAGGGACTGGGCCACCTTTCCTGTGAGGAGAAGCTGAGAGAGCTGGGGTTGTCTAGCCTGCAAAAGAGAAGAAAGGCACAGGGGGATCGTCTCACTGGGTGTTTATGTACATTGATATGATCTAAAGAAGACTGAGACAGGCTCTTCAGTGGTGCCTAGTGACAGGACAAGAGACAATGAGCGTAAACTGAAAGACAGGAAATTCTGTCTGTGTTAGAAAACACATTTTTACTGTGGTTGAACACTGGAATAGGTTGCCCAAAGAGCTTATGGAGTCTCCCATTCTTGGAGATAGTCAAAACCAAACTGGGCAGTGTTGAGCAAACTGTGATAGTTGACCCTGCTTGAGCAGGGGGTCTCTCAAGACAATCTCAAGACATCCCTTCCAACCTCAACAATTCTGTGATGATCAGATGCAGGTATCTGAGAAAGATTTTTCTGTGTAAGATGTTTTACGTGTTGGATGTTACGCTGATTCACTTGCATTTTGATGCAAATAGCTAGTGTAGCATGGAGTCTTGTGAGAAACCCTCTGGTCTGAGATGTTCCTTCCATTAAAACACAATGGGGAGGAGGGGAGGGACTTCATTTCTTACTGGGAAAAGCTATAACGGCAGTCTGTGTGTTCTTTACCTTATAAGTAATTTGTACTCATTCTCTGATTGCCTTTTATTTCTGTCTGCTCTTTCTTGGCCTACCCTCCCCCAAAATTATATTGGGGAAAATGTGAGTAAAGCAGTACTATGTTCCTGTAAGCATATTTCTGATATTGTACAATGATCTTGACTTAAGAAGGGAAAGAATGACTCTATAAAAATGTATAGAGATGCATTTTGAGACACCAGAATCATGTATACTCACTCTTAAGAGACATCATGGGTAGTAACTAGGCTGTCTGCTGCATGCTGCCCAGAGAACAGCCAGCCTTCAGTGCTCTGAGTTGGTTGGCAATGCGCTACGTTCAAATCTGCTTTCAAGTGTGCCTGCCTTTTCCTGTTGACCTCGCTGGGAATGGCCAGATGAGTGTAACCTTTTTTCCCTCACCTCAGCTATGAAATGAGACAGGGTTGTCCTCGTTTTCACTTGTGTTCCCTGACATGTAAAAATTCTTTGTTCAATATAAACTCTTCTGAAGGACGGTGAGATTAAGAACACTCTTGGTGTGTGCTCTGTTCATACATTATTCTGCTGGCTGCCTGCTATCACTACCACTTAGGCTGCATGTTATAATTCCTGGATATTACTTTAGTGCCTTCTGCTCTAAACAAATCCAAGGTCAAGAGTATTTGTGGTTTGCACTTCTGTTAATCAGGGAATGCAGAAGAGTTGAATGTTTTCTCCCTTCTCTCCCCAGACAGCCTGCCTGCGTTCCCCATTGCCATGGTGGCAGGGATAGTCATCGGTACGGTTACAGGTCTCTCACCGCTCATCTCTATTGTCGTGTGTCTTGTCATCAGAAAGAACAACTCTAAAAAACGATACTCTGGGTAAGAGATCTCCCTCCTCACCTATGGATGATGTGAGGAACAGCAGCAGGATCAGAGGGAGGGCTTATAGGGGGGTAGGAGTTGTTTCAGCCAAGTCTTGGCAACGATGGCTAGAGGTAGGGTATGGCCACATGGAACACTGGCCATCTGCCTATAATGATTACCTTTGTACTGTGCTTGAAAAGACCTACTGACCATGAGTTGCACCCAAAAATCGCTAAAAGTTGGAGTTGATCCCCAGCCACAACCGTATATGCCCTATGAACATTTAATCCAAGATCCCCTAGCTCTGGTCTGTTCCCCTTCCCTTCCCTCCAGCCCTGCTTCCCCTTACCACCCCCAACCCCAAAGGAAAAGTGCCACACATGCACTGTTAAGGAATGCTCTGTGGTGAGATTAAGACTGGATTTTTCAGTTACCAGTGTCTGGCTCCTGAGCCTGGAGTGTAATTGCCAAAACCCCATTCATCACCACACTTCAAATTAAGGGAGGAGTATCCAATCCGCATCCATTCTCACACACTGTCTGGGTTTTTGTGAACTGTTACCATCCCCACAAGGTTTTTAGTGTTAGGAGGATAACTCCAAAGTGGAACACAGATCTTTGAGTGGACATACGAAAAAGCAACAGGAACTAACAAAGGCAGACTTGAGTCCTGTGGTGGTGGAGCTTGGTGCTGGTGGGGGAAGTGCTTCCTCTTTTCTCCTCTCTAATTAGCTGGTAATTTGCTTCTATAAGAAAGAATGAAAATTATGTATGTAGTCTTAGAAATAAACCCCAAACCTATAACTTAGTTTTGTTCTTTTCCCAACGAATATTCCTGCTTCCTGCAGGTTCTTTGGTTTGCCTGTGGGATAAAAGAAAGTAACTCCAAAAATAAACTTGTGGGGATTTCTAAATTAAACTTTGCCCTGTCCTTTTCCCAGTTGGAGAGCTTAGAGAAAGTGAGTTGGCTATTGCCCAATGGTAAGGCTAAATATAGCGAAGGCGGCTGTGTGTGCTGAAAATTGTGTGGGAAGCCTGGTTTTTCCTTTTTGCATGCACCCTTACCTTAAGAACTGAAAAGAAGCCTGCAGTGTCATGCACCAGCAGTGTGCATAAGGCTTGCCTTGCTTTCCAGTGACCTGCTCTCTGGTGTCTTCCTGGTGAGGGACACATGCTGGTGCTCAGCCTGGAACAGTAGTTCGTGCACTGTAATTTCTTGTAGTAGAATTAACTACTCTCTCGGGAAAGTAATCTCTGAAGTTTAAATACTGCTTTCACTGACCATGGCAGCTCTGCATGATGTGTAAAGAGAAACCAAGCGTGCTGTGACCCCCTCCAAACTTATGGACTCTCTTCTACGTGATGCTAACCCAGTGTGTGGTGGTGGTGGTGTTGAGATGTGCTTACTTCTAGATAACCATTCTTCCTTGAACTGAGGTGGGCTGGGGCACTGCGCGGCATCTGGAACACCTGCATGGCCACAGTCTCCATTCATGCTCTGACTTTGGTGTTTTTTTGTTTGTTTTTTTTTTTTCTTTCTGCCTGGGTATGCTGGGATCGGATCCTGCTTACCTTCCTCTCCTTACAGAGATCCTGATATAGACGCCAGATTGGGAATGTAACAGGGCTGGGTCTTCTCTTCCAGTCCCACTAGACACCATGGTAACTAATCAAGTTGGTGGTTGCTGTTAATACCTGTGTGTATGTGTACACGTTTCCTCTTCCTTTGCTGACTAACCAGCTAGCTCTCTGCTAACATAACTTCACTGTAATTTGTGCTGGAATCTGTTGGCAAAGGGATGATGCATTTCACTGGGTGCTTGGGTTTCATTGTCTCATGTCTAACTGGGGTGGGATTGCTGCTTATCCCAGGTGGTGTCTCTCCATCTCTTCCAACAGTGAACTTGCCAGTGCATTGACTAAAGCACAGGGAAATTCAGAGCCCTTTCTGTGTCTAAATAAAAGTAAATTCCCTGTAAGTGTTTCTCTGGCTCAGACAGCTTGGGTGTTTGAAAACCTGTGGTGATCTAAGTGCATTGGTTGTTTAAACCTGCATTATGACTTTGAGATAGTGTAGATCTGAGGAATTTTGTGAAAAAAGCAAACAATTCACAATTACATCATTTTGATAACAGAAAGGCTGCTTTGTCTCTGTTTGAGACCGTGGAAGCCCCTTGCCATGATGGCTGGGGGCAGTTTTTTGGTTTTTTTTTTTTTCTTACTGCTACAGGTATGAGGAGCTAAGTCTTCTATGGTTAGACTTACCACAGGATAAAAAAATGATTGCCCTGTGAGGAAGTGGTCTGCTTAATGTCACTGTCCTCATTTGTTTGTTTCTGTACTTGCTTTGTACACTGTCTGTCTATAAAGACTGGGGGAGAAGGATGCCTAGTTGTCAAAGGGTTGTGGTAGCAAAGGGAACTCCTATGTCTACTGTCAAGGAGGTGGCTAGTTTTCTTTCCTGGGTGCTTGGGTGTGAGGAGGTAGACCTAGCACGTAGACACCCATTACTGCATTGCCCAGAAGCTACTGATGTTAAGTTGAAGGGCATTTTCTCATACAC
The DNA here is from genome assembly GCF_000708025.1 of Charadrius vociferus. Classification (NCBI taxonomy): domain Eukaryota; kingdom Metazoa; phylum Chordata; class Aves; order Charadriiformes; family Charadriidae; genus Charadrius; species Charadrius vociferus. The sequence goes on from NW_009649568.1 coordinate 2,959,026, forward strand.
CTACCTCTGTGGTATTCATTGCTCTGTCACTGGCTTGTTTTCTTTTCAGTCCTGCTTTAAGCAGAGGGAAAGAAGCAAACAGAGAGTGAAAACGGCCAACCTTCTTTTAGGGGTGTTGGTTCTCACCACAAGACAGTGTTCTTGTTTGAAAAACAAAATTTGCCTGTTCAAGTAGTTATATCAGGGCACATAGCTTACATGTCACATGTGACTCTTCCTGTAATTTCACCAGAGACTAGTGTCTGTTGTGAGTGGGCAGAATTATTTTGGGATTGTAGCCTAACCAAAAGCAAGGGAACTAATGTGGAGTTTGATAGGAAGTACCCTTCTGGTATGGAGAGCTGGTGGCTCTTGCAAGTGTTATCTCTAACTGTAGCACTGGTATAATGCTTGCCTCAGTGACTGGGACTGTTTAGCTTATAGTTAGAAGATAATTGCTGTTTACCACTGTTGACTGAGTCTGAAGCCTCAGTGAAGAAAACACATGGCCTTAGACAGGTTGGGTTGAATGGTAACATCTAGGGAACAGGGGGTTTGGAGGAGCTGCTGTGCTATCTTAACAGTTGTTCCTTCATGTTGCTTACCAGTGAGACATTGGGAGGAAGGATAGAGAAATGTCTGGGGAGAGATGGAGCATTATGTGTGTTTATTTCAGAATCCATTATGTTCATTTTCACTTTGGCATAATCTGCCACATCATCTTGCCATCACTCGTTTTTTGTTTTTGTTCTTTTTTTTTTTTATTTGTGTGCCTCTTGAACATTGTCGTGCAAACTCTGCTCTGCCACCTCGTCAGCTGCAGTACATCTGAGAGCTTGATGTCACCGGTTAAGCAGGCTCCACAGAAGTCGCCCTCCGACACAGAGGGTCTGGTAAACAGCGTGCCCGCCAGATCACACCAGGTAAACTGCTTCCAGCTGCTTCCCGAAGCAGGATCCTCCTAGAGTGCGGGGGAGTTGGTATGGAAAAGATAAAGGCAGGGTGGGTCACATGAATTAGGTGCTGTCTGATAAGGTGATGAGGGCTGGGGGGTAAAAGTGCTCCAAACAAGGGATGGGCTGGGACTGGTGAACTCTTCCGTAGAATGCTGAGTGCAATTGAAAGAATGGCATCTTGATATTACTTGAGATGTAGTTTTATGTCCTTTTTTTACTAATGTATAAAAAAGTTGGTTCTGATCTTGTGCGTTATCATACGCAAGCAGTAGTGAAGTGCAAGGATGAGAGCCTGGCAAGGATGAGGAGTGGGCAGTGGGTAGCTGTTTAATGTAGAAACAACATTATTTACTGGATGTGTAATCACCCCATAAAGCTGCCTAATCTGTTCTGGGATTGTAATGGGGAGGAATTTTTCTTGCTCTCTCATCACTGTGACGGTGCATGCCCTGTGGCATGTTCTTCCTTCACAAGGAAATGAGCCAGCGCAGTGCAAACACTGACCAGCGATGATTAGTTTGAAGATGATTCTTGCTGCTGAGAGCTCTCCTCTGCTGAGCCGCCCAACTTTTGTGGGCTTGAAATTGCCACGCTTTGTCTTGTGCTTGCTGCTGTTGGCAAAGTTCTGCTGACTTTGAAGGAAAAAGGTGGCTCTTATCCAGACTTAACATCCCGTGGGAAATTAGTCAGCGGGGAGAGAGCATGAGCCAGACAGGGATTCTATGCAATATATGATTACCTGTTAACAGTGTACATGATTTTCTTATTTGTAAGCTCTTTCTTACCTCTTGATTTGTGTATTCCCAACAATTTTCCTGTGGAGATATGGATCCTGAGTGAGCTTAAGTCTGAAATGGACTTTGTCTTAATTTGCTACCTTTTAGCAAGTGGCTGCAGAGTAGTGTGTGAACCGATGGGTTTCTAAATCAGGGTTAATACCTGGTTTCCTGATTTATCCTGACAAAATAAGGGACATAACACTGCAGGAAAAAAATACAGTGCTAACAGTGAGCTGGATAAAGTCAAAGTCCCTACTCTGTTGGGCTTCCAGACTGGTTTTGCATCTTATTCTTGGCAGATGCAGTATTTCCAGAGTTTTAGCACATAGGCCCACAGAGCTACCTACTGACTTCAGAGAACAGTCATTCTCTGAACATAAAGGCAATATACTCAAGTTATAAGATTTAAAAATAGTTCAGATTTTGACTGGAGTGGGTCTAGTAGCAGCAGGCTGCCTATAAAGGCCTACATAAAGCTCATCTTTTCTAGTTCATAGGAGGGGCTTCTAGAATGGGTGAAAGACACAGGTGATTGCCACCTCTCCCACCACTCAAAAAAAAAAAAAAGAAGAAAAAGAAAAAAAAAAGCTTATGTATGGGATGTATGCTGCAGTAGCTGTTGGAGTCAACTAGTCAACTTCCACAGGTCAGAAGACCGAGGCGTTTTATTTAATTACTGTTGTGGTATGAAGCAGTACATGCAAGTGCTCTGAGAGGTACATGGAGGAAGAGTTTTGCTGTTCTGTGCTTACATTTTGAAAGCAGAAATACTTTTATCTTCTCTGTAATGTTTTGGTGTGAAAACTTACTGTGTCCTCAGCCTTCCGTGTCCCCAGTGTTCTGGGTCTCAGTGTACAGGAAGGAACATGTCAAAGTAAATCTGTCTCAGAATTGGTGTGCTTTTGCCCTCCTGTAGTCACTCCAGTCTGCTTATTCCTTGACAGAGCCCTCCAGGGTCTTCCCACAGGTACGTTCCTAAAGGAAGACCCAAAGTGTGAACGCTCCTGACCTCAAAGGAAAAATATGGGAAATGTTTTTTGTTTTGTTTAGTTTTTTAGTTTTTTAAACTCTTTTGTCAGGCAAAGAGAGCTTTGTCTGGATTTTCATTTCTGGGCAAACATTTGTAGCAGCAAGTGGTTCCTCTACTTTCTGTTAAGCGTTTGCCCCATCTTTACAGAACAGCAAGTAAACATATTTACTTTTCTTTAAAAAGATCCACGATAAAATCAGGGTAGATCAGATTTTGAACAGATGGTTTAAATCAGTGAGGAAACTAACTTTCAATTGATTACACTTATATTTTTAACTTCTAGCCATTTTTTTTTAAAGCGTGATATCAACATGCAAATTGATATATTTGAAGTCTAGCATCACATATAAGTAAAAGCTGATATTTCTCGGTAATCAAGAAATTAGTTGTAGCGTTCAAGCTTTTGAGCTGTCGCGTAGGTGGAATGCTGATATTCAGCAGAATCTGTTCCCAGAAGCTGTTGCAGGCTGCTTGATGATTCAGGCACGCTTTTGTGTCTTGGATTGCCTGGCAGTTATAGACCGGTGGTTCACACAATCAATGCTGCGGGCAAACAGTAAAGGTCTGTGGGCTTCCTCGTAGCCTTTTACTTGGTAGGATGTGTAGGAAGTGACTGAATGCTTCGTGCTTCACTGGTGAAGAAAGAACTGTGAATAAAAATACACAACCCCTGCCTCTGCAAGTTAAAAGCAGTAATACAGGTGTTCACTCTCAAAGAGTGACATTTAAATTAGATTTATTAAGTGAGGTTTATTCTTTTTGTTATTTATGTGTCATTTTAAGAATTAAGGATGAAATATTTGTCCACATCACTTCTCAGCTGGAAGTGCACCTGAGCCTGTGCACACTTCCTTTGTGTGCAAGTTTATCAAGTGTGGACAAGTTTATCAATTCTGGAGTGCCCCAGAATGCTGAAAGTATGCAGATCTGATTCTGTGAATTTCAATTGGTTCAATCAATTCCACTTGTTTTCACTGTGTCTTCCATCTCGGCAGGTATGTTCTGTCCTGTCAAATTTGTTATGTGGTGTTTCTTCTCCATGCCATCGTTCCGTAGTGGCTCGTATTCTACCATGACTGTTACTTGGATGAGTGAGAAGAGCATTTCCAGGGAAGGCACGAACTATATGTGTTTCCCAGATGGATTTCTGTGTTTAGCTAGTAATCTGGGTTGCAGCAAGCAAACTGGAAGGCAGATGTGTGTTGTCCCAAGATATGCTAACTCCAGGGTGACTGTCATTTGTCTTTGTGCTTAGCCAAGTATTCATTTCTGGGCAGGCTGAAGGACCACTGATCTTAAACTGTAACTTTCATAGCGGTGCATTTCTGATGTACACAGCAGTATAGTGTAGAGCTTCTAGGTGGGTAGGTCTGTCTATGTAGAAGCCGGGAGCACTAAAGCTACATTAACTGAAGTGCAGATCTCTGGCTTTGCTCTTTCTGCTTTAAGACGTGCCTGAACAGGCTGTGTTCAAGCTCTGTTCCAGGCTTTAACTGGACCCCAGGACCCTGGGAAGGAACAGTTCATGGTGCCAGGAATCTTAAATTTCAGGTAAATTTCCTGGAGGTGGCATCTACGGTAGCTGCAACATCTTTCAGAATCTAAAAAATCTGAAAATACAGTAGACCACTGTTAGGCCATGGTGGTCTAACTTTGCAATTCCTTTTTCTTTGCTGTAACTTGCAATTCATGACTTTGCTGATAAACTTTTAGCAAGGTATCGGTACACCTGCTACTCTTTTCCCTTTGTTTCTGAATAGAAAAACGGCAAGGCTTAGGGAAATGCTGGATATTTTATGGCAGTGCTGGTCAGTCTTCTGGTTCTGAAGAGTCAGGATGAGTTTATTTGGGATTAGGTGAAAGTTCTGAATTGTTTAGAGTTTTTTGAAGGTTTTACTTGTGGAAGAAGAGTCTTTACAAAGACTCACATCACTGGAGGTATCAAATGCTGGGAAAATGTCTCTGGTGCTGATTATAATCAGCTAGAAAATCAGTTGGCAGCAAATCAAATAGATGGAGCATTATAATAGATCCTGCTTTTCTCTGTGTTAGCTAATCTATCACTTATTCAGGTGATAGTGAACTCATCCAGACAATGATAGCTTGGTTTGGATAGGTGATCACACTAGTCCGTCTCTCCAGCACCACCTAACATGCTGGTTGCACTAGAGTAACTATATTTAACCTGGCATAAAATTAGAACAGTGATGAGATAATTGATCCTCATTGAACTCCTGTGGTAGAAAATTGACCCATTAGAATTACTTGAACAAAACTTGAACTGTCATAGTGAGTACTTTATGCAGTTATAGATTATTTTTATTTTTTTTTAACTGATAAAAAGTGGTCTCAAGCTGAATTTGTTATACCCTGGGCCTATGGCTTCAGGCAGATGAGACTTCCAAAATTGCTTAAAAATAAACAAAGGTCACTTTGCCTTGAAGTTTGTATGGACACTGCACTCTAATTGGAATTAGTAATGTAATACTGATATAATGTTGGAGACCAGAACAACATGAGAGCCAACAGTGGAAAAGAAAAAAGAAAAGTGGCTCTAAGGAGACTATAAATCTAGAATTTTCTGAGACATCAGTGTCTTTTTTTTGAACATTTCCTTAGTCTATTATTTATATTCAGCATTTTATATCTGCTCACAGATTTTCATCCTTCTGTCCATCTTCTTCCTCTACTTGTTTTCTTTATCACTTGGGAAATGCTTTACCTGGAAGCTAGAAACTTTGGTTTTAAACTAGCTCTGAAAGAGAGCAAGGTATTTAGCAGGTGCGTGCTTTACTATTGTGTTGTGGGGAAAACGGCAGTGCAGAGGTGTACCTATATGGTCCTTCAAGGACTTAATTTTCTGTACAGAAGGTCTCTCTTGATCTCTGGCCCCTGATTGCTTTGGAAGATGGATGGAAGGATTTCTGGGTCAGTCCCATAGAGACGTTTTCTACTTTGGCAGGATACCAAAAGTACTGGGGAGAAGGAGGCGGGAGAAATGCCCGTGAAGGCTCCTTCTTCCTGGGGCATAAGGGAAACAGAAACAGAGTCAAATAGATGAAATGGTTTTGAAGCAAATAGTGCTAAAAAAGCTGCAACCAAACAAAAAGATTCTCTTCGTGTCATTTCCCCCAGCCCCAAATAGGGCAGTCCCTTTCCTTCCTGCGTGGGCTGTGGGTGGGTGTCTGGGCTCTCCGCTGAAGTCACCTGGGAGGTGGTTGCAGCCTTCTGCTCTGGGCTCGGGTCAATCAGGGTGAGCAGAGTGGGGGCTGCAGGTCAGACCTTTCCATAAAGGTCCCACCTGTCTTGTTGGGTGCCTGCTCTTTATAGGCTGTCGTCCTGTCCTCAGCCCACGTCCAATAGCTGCAGTTTGCTTTCCTGTGGGCTGTGTTTTGGAGAGGATGTGGTGTTTGCTGGCGTGTTTGCCTGCTCTGCTGAAAGATGGTGCTGGAAAGTCCTCCACTGCCCCCCAGCAAATATAAGGAAGGTGTGTGTGTGGCCGTGCCTGCCCAGGGTGGCTGTGGAGGTGCTCACTGCCTGGGTTGACTTAACAGTCAGGTAAGAATTCTGCATTACTGCACCATTTCCGTATTTTCTGGCTCACTGCTCTGCAGGTCTTGATCCCATCATTTGCTTGGGCAATGACTGGCGTCATAAGGTGGCTGCAGGTTTGTTCTCTCCCTGGTTGTCCTAGTGGTACAGCTGTGCTGGGATTTACAGGACTTGAGTGGCAGTATGGGAGGTATACTCTGCTGTCTACTGGCAAATCTGTAGTACAGTTCCTCTTGAAAAATATTAAATCTGGCATGCATCTCGGTAAGCCATGTGTCTTCGCTCCATAGCATGTAAGAATTGCTGCTTTTCAGAACAAAGGATTCTGGATTTTGCTTTTTGTGAGAAGCAAGCAGCCGTACCTGTTTTAAAGGGAGGCAATGGTGCTGTTTGGCATGCTCCTGACAGGAGAAAGGTGGCAGACTAGAGCTCATTTGTAGGTGAGGGTTCATTCCACCTGCTTCAAAGTGCTGTTAGCGGTCATAAAAGCTCTGTGGTCTTGCTTTGGCTGTGGTCTTGCTGCAGCCCCTGCGGAAGTGAGGGGCAATATGACCTATTCTGAAAAATACTGATTGTGCTTTTTTTATTCTGTTCCCAGGGCCCAGTCATTTATGCGCAGTTAGATCACTCCGGAGGACAGCACAGCGACAAGATTAACAAGTCAGAGTCTGTGGTCTATGCTGATATTCGGAAGAACTGAGATGAGATCCTAAGCTATCCAAAGGAAAACACACATTCAGACTGGAATTGCTTGAACAAGATTTGACCCAGAGAACTCACATGTGGCCTTTGATGCCTAGGCTAGGACCAATGCATGTGCATACAGAGGGAAAGATATATATGTATTGTGTGTAAATAGTCTATTTAATCGTACAGAAGTGAGACCAATGTTGCATGTTGAAATGCGGTAAGAATTTTGCTTATAAATTGCCAATATTCTTTTTTGTACCTTGTGTGACGAGAGAGAAAGTGAAAACTCGCATCACATTTTTAAAATATTTTTATCTCGATTATTATTGGAGAAACTGGAAGATGCCTGAAGATTCTAGATTGACCTGGAGATTCTTTCTTTTTTTTTTTTTTTTTGCTTATAGGGCCTAATTTCTTTTGTTGAGGTGAATATAAAGAAGATATTTTCTTTATATTCACAGTGTTCTTTATGTATACAGGGTATCCATCTTTCCTCGGTCAGATCCTCAGTACAAGCTGCCTTCTTATATAAACTAGACACTCTCACTTGGTCTTGTAAGCCAAATTGTGACTCTTAGTTATCAGAAGTGTATGTCTTAGCAGTGTAAGTGAAGGAAATGCTTAGGCCTACCTGACCTGTAACACAGGTCACAGAGCTGTTTACTTCTGTATTGAGCCCATCTATTCAAACTTAGTCCTTTAAGGTACAGGGATAGTGTTGATCTAATGAATTTTGTGAAATGGTGGTTTACCTGTGAAAACTTAAGAGCTAGTGAGTTAAAGGGATAGGAAGCTATAGCTGTAGGTGGTTGCTTCAGATGCTGTTGAACCTTTCAATGAAATGTTTCTTCCTCAAAGCTCTGTCATTTCACACAAGCATGAAAAAGGGCTCAGAGGGATATGGAAGCTGTAGTACTCCCTCACCTCTCTCTCATGGCTCTGTTATACCACTGTTGCTTCCTTAGAGATGCTTTATCTCTCTTAAAAGCCTGTAATGGAGGCTGAATGACCTCTGGAGGAAATCTAGGACTTCACTCTGGTTTTTTTTGATGTGTGTTTTTTTGTATAACCTATGTTTGCACAGAGGATGTGGAGAGCAGTTTATTTCCTTCCTCTGCAAGTCTGCTACTTGAATATGATTTCCCAGCTTCTTGTTTCTAGATTAAATTCCTCATAGATTGTTAAGGATCTCTGATCACTCTCTGCTGAAGAGTCTCTCTCTTTAGCTGACCCGTTTGTATCCTGAAATCTGCTGCTCAGAACTAGAAGTGGCACTCCAGCTGAGGTCTTCTCAAAGTAGCAGGATTTCTGTTTTGTACATCCTAATGTGGTGTTGGCTTTTTTGTAGCAGCAAAAAATTTTCAGTCTGGTCTGCCATAACCCCTTCTCTCTGATTCTTGCCCATTTCCTAAGGGTTCAGTCTATTTCACAGAATCACCGAATAGTAGGGGTTGAAAGGGACCTTCAGAGATCATCTAGTCCAACGCCCCTGCCAAAGCAGGTTCACCTACAGCAGATCGGACAGGAACGCAACCAGGCAGGTTTTGAATATCTCCAGAGAAGGAGATTTCACAGAATCAATCACAGAATGGTTGAGGTTGGAAGAGACCTCTGGAGATCACCTAGTCCAAACCCTCCCTCTTCAAGCAGGGTCAGCTGGAGCAGGTTGCCGAGCACTGCACCCAGTTGGGTTTTGAGTATCTCCATGGATGGAAATTCTACAACATCTCTGCACAAAAAAAGTGCTGCCTTGTGTTCAGGAGGAATTACCTTTTCTTAAATTTCTGTCCACTGTGTCTGCCAGTGAGCACTGCTGAGAAGAGTAGTGCTCTTCATTCCCTCCCATCAAGTATTTATATACATTGATGAGATCCTCCCCCAAGCCTTCTCTTCTCCAGGCTTAACAGTTCCAGCTCTCTCAGCTTTTCCTCATTTGAAAGATGCCCCAGTTCCTTTATCATCTTTGTGGCCCTGCACTGGACTTAGTCCAGTAAGTCTGTATCTCTCGTGTACTGGAGAGCCCAGAACTGGACACAGTACTCCAGGTGTGGCCTCACCAATGCTGGATAAAGGGGAAGGATCACCTCAATTGACCTGCTGGCAATACTTTGGCTAATACAGCCCAGGATATCATTTACCTTCTTTGCTGCCGGGGCACGCTGCTCGCTCATGTTCAACCTGGTATCCACCAGGACCCTCCCAGGGCCTTTTCTGCAAAACTGCTTTCCAGCTAAGCCACCCCCAGCATGTGCTGGTGCGTGGGGTTGTTCCTCCCTAGGTGTAGGACTTCGCACTTCTTCCTGAACTTCATGAAATTCCTCTTAGCCCAATTCTCCAGCCTGTCCAGGTCCCTCTGAATGGCAGCAGGACCATCTGGTGTGCCAGCAACTCCTCCTGGAGTTGTATTGTCTGCAAATTTGTCTCTACTGAAATTATGTTACGGGTTTTTCAGACCTCATCTTCAATTTGTCAGTTGAAAACTTGGTTTGAATTCTCATCCTGTCCTCCAGTGAGTTTGCAACACTCTTAGCTTGATATTTGCAAACTTAAGCCTACATTCCACTGTAATATCAAGTAAATAAAAAATAGTTTTTGGCCCATGGCAGACCCTTTCAGAACCACATTAGATAATCCTTTAATTATGACAGTGCAACTTAAGTAACAATTTTCTGTGGGTTTTTTTTCCCCAAGAAAGTTGGTTATGCCGATACTATATTCTTTCATCAGGATCAAACTTCACTGGTTTCCTGACAACAGTTGCCTTTGTTAGAAGCTTCATTAAGATCAGGATAAATCCTGCTGCTGCTTTCCTTATCTACCAGGCTGTTAACGTTTTTTTCACACTTAGTAAGAAACAACTGCTTTTGACATGGTTGATGGAGAAACTTGATTTTGATCTGCCTGTGTTCATCCCTGAGCATCACCATCTTTCTCCCCAGACATTTTAGAGTAAGAGAGCAAAGTGTGATGAATGTAGCGGTCAAAAACTTGCTGCTATGAGAAGATAGGGCTGTCCTTGCCTGTGAAGTCTGCTAATGTTTGTTTCTTTTCCTGCTGGAATATACTGGAGAATCTGAGCACAATCCTGACCTGGTGCTGACTTTAGGAAACATGCTGATCTGGTGCTAACTTTAAGAAACACACTGATCTGGTTGGTGCTGACTTTAGGAAACATGCTGATCTGGTGCTAACTTTAAGAAACACACTGATCTGGTTGGTGCTGACTTTAGGAAACAGGCTGATCTGGTGCTAACTTTAGGAGCCATGCTGATCTGGCTGGTGCTAACGTTAGGAAACACACTAATGTGGTTGTTGCTAACTAACTTTAGGAAACATCTCCTTCCATTGCCTTTGTTTAACTACGGGTATGTTTATATTGCCTATACTGCTGAGGAGGCTCATTGCAAGGCTGCTTGCATCCTCTTTATGAAGGTAGAATGAACTTGGAAGCATTTTTTAAAAATGCTGAACATCTTTTTAGAAAGAAACAAAAGTTCCTTCCCCTAGGAATAGCAGAAATCAGTCTGAATCCCTCTCCAGTGCGAAGGCTGTTTCATTATTTATTTTTTTTTGCTTTTGGTCATGGAAAAATGAACTAAGTAGCTATTAAATAACTTATTCAGGCTGAAGTCAAAAGAACTTGAGGCAACGTGAGACAACACTTGTAAGCTCTCTGTCCCTCAGGTTATATTGGCTTGTTTAATCGTCCGATAACCTGTGCTGATGAAAGGGACTGATGCTAAGTTGGTTTACTTAGTAAAGTCTCAGGAGACAGAGGACTTCTACTTCCTTGATGGGTAGCAAGCAGAGATTAAAGTCAGACAAGGTCATCATATCCTGATGTTACGGTGACCAGAAGTTTAACTCTGTTTGCTCTACTGCTAGTCTCTTAATTCTCTGATGCTGTGCTTTGCAGGTAGAAAGGAACAGCTTGGACTTTGAGGAACACTAAGTGTGTTGTCCTTGTCCTGCTGCTAGCTCTTCTACGACCATCTATTTTAAAAAGAAGCGCTGCGTGGCAGGCAGGCTTGCTGCGGCACAGCTGAGGGGTAAGCAGCCTCTCTTGAGGCAAAAGACTAAAACTGCTACGTGGGTCATGGCTCTTGGATGGTGGAGCTGGGGAAGGTCCGTGTGATGTAAAAGACTTGCAATGAATTCTCTTTTATTCACCTTGCAAACAAAACTGGGGCCAATCTGAAATCCATTTCTCAGCTGAGGGGGAAAAAAAAACCCAAAAGTTCTTTTATGGGTAAAAGTGACCTTCAGCCCTTTGCAGGAGTGCAGTTTTGGATCTCCAGCCTGGGCTCTGGCAGCTAAGCCAGCTGGCACCCCCTAGAGCCAGGGATATGCATGGCGTCGTTTGTCTTCCCTGTTTTTAACAGAACTGCCAAGCAGAAAAGTTTTGGCTGCTTACTAACAGTGGCTATATTCTTCCTTATTTTTGATTACCAGAAATTTGAGGATTACAAATAATTATAAAGTATCAATCTAAGTAAATTGGTAGGTGTACTCAGTACATCAAATGTCCATTGCCCCTTTTGACTTCAGCAATTGTTCTGTGAGGGAGATGGTTGGCGTGTTCACAAAATGGCATTAAGAGCCACTACAGGGTGGCAAATATGTCCCTGTAACTAATTGAATGACGTGTCATTTATAACCGGAAACCCATAGGGTTTTGTTTTCTCTCAAAGCTTTGGTGATATTTCAGTTTGTGACTAGAAGAGCTGGAATTAGGTTTTTAACTTTTCTAAACCTGTGACAACTGTTTAGGTAACCATCTGTCTTGTAACTGCAGTAAATGTGTGTATGCAACTTAGAAGCTGCATTGCTGTAGAGTGGATTCATTGAGGTCAGGTGTGGGCTCTTTGGTTTATGAACAAGACACCTTCAGTGGGTATTGAAATCTTGTCTTGGAATTTTACATTATTAATGTATCTACCTAGGACCTCAAATACAACATGTTCTTATTGTTTAATAAGTGATGGAAATATTTTCTCTTTAAAACCATCAAAGCTGAGAAGGTGGATAAGACTTCTGGGCTGTGGCCACATCCCCACGGTGCTAGTATTTAGGTAACATTTTTATATGGGAGACTACAAAATCATATTAACTATGCTCAGCAATTATACTCTTCTTGAGGCTTCTCTTTTCCTTCTCTTCACTGCCCTAAAGCTAATAAACCCTTTCATTTGAAGGTATTTTTGCACTCTAAAACGTAAGTTCAATGCCTTTGGAGATCAGTGTGCTGTGCAATCTTTTCTGTCTCCTTGCAGTGCCAGCTGGTTTTATGTGGTAAATGTAGTTGGAAACACAGACTGGGTACTTTCCTTTTGTAAACCTCTGTCTTGGAGGTATACCAGAGAACAAACACCTGTAAGACAGGTGTATAATCTGTGTGAGGGAGCTAGATACGCATTGCATGGCCTGATTACATGAAGAGCCAGTGTACCAACTGTTAGTGCTTTGCTTTTACAGACTCATCTGGAAACAGTTATCTTGGATATTTTTTTTCTTGAATGGACTTTCATGTTTTCTATTGTAATCTTGTGAATATTTTAATACACTTTTTGTTTTCCCATTACTGGTTTGCTGGACGAGTCTTATCTGGTTAGGGACTGGGAAGGGAGGGGGACTGGAATACACCACCCCTCTTCCTGGCAGTATTCTTCAGTCACTGCAGCCTTTGTCTGCCCAGCGAACAACACAGCTGGAGAGTTCACCATCTGAATTGTTACCCTGTACTACCACTAAGAAATGCAAGTGAAACTGTACCAGAATTCACGTAGGACAGAAATAGCTTCGTGGCAGGACAGCCTCTGAGAAAGGGGAGCTGACAGACTATGGGGTGCACGTCATACAAGAATGGAAAATGTTTTCTTTAAACTGTGCTGCACAAATACTCTGCACTGGATAATATAACATTGTACATAGGATGAGAGAGGACGTTAGTGCCACAACAAGGTGCTGTAGCTTTTGTAACTATGGAACAGTTTCCTTTCCTCTGGCCATGCTGGAGCATTAACTCAAATGGGATTCCGGACATGTAGGGGTGGAGAGAGACTTCATAAAAGGACTTTGCAAAACTCCCATATTTTAAGGCCTTCATTTTCCTGAAAGCTGAGTCCTGAAGAAGATACTGTTTCTCACAGTTATCTTTTTCTCCTGGATATAAATTCCTGACCTCCAGTACAGACTCCTAGCTTTGGTGGAAGCGGTCTCTGAGAACCTACCAGGGAAGCTCATTGTCGCATGCTCTGAACACAATTGCCTTGTACCTTTCAGTAATAGATGAGCATTTGCAGTGTAATGTAAAGCCTTTGCTCAGAACTTATTTCAGAGTGGCACATTTTTCCTCTTCAGAGGAGAGTGAGTAGGGAGAGATGTTGACTTTCATGGAAGGCTTCAGTATTTATTCACAAACATGCCACTGATGGGAGCAGACCACTGCCTCCAAAGCTGTGGAGAACTGACATGTACATGTTTCCTGAGTGCACACCTTCACAGGAAATCTGTATGTACTTAAGGAGGAGGTGGAAAGCGAGTAATAGAAGTTTTGGCTGTTTATTTTTCCACACTCCCAAGAACCACCCACCTTCTGCTTCTAATTGTAAAGGATGACAGAAGCTAAAGCACTGGTGGCACATCCTAGTTTGTCCTCCTCTTGTTAAAGACAGTGGTGGCTGGGAAACAAATGAAGATATGCATAGCTGAAGCTGAAAAGAATATCCTGACACTACCAGGGAAAAGCAAAATGCAAATACTACTGTTGTTGATTACTAAAAGTATGGTAAAACCCCACACAGGTCTGACCATGACATGGAAGAAGATTACTTCAGCCTGAGGCTCTGGCTGACTGTCACCAGTACCATGACGCCCCCAGCACAGTTCAGCAGAGTTAGAGAAGGTGGGGCCCAGCAACTCATTCAAGGCACAATCCACAATCGCTTTCTTTTAAAGACACAATATAAGACACACAATTTTACTTCAATTTAAAATGTTGCATTTTATTTAAATGTGTGGAGATACTTTGTTATTTGCACTTAGAAAACACCTGCTCTCTAAATTTCCTCTTTCATTTTCTCAGAGGGAAAAAAAAAAGATTAAAATTAGTGAAGCTAGGTCCCATGGGGAAGGGATTGTGCGTTGTTGGATTTGACCTATCGAGTTAAGCATCTCTCTGCTGCAGCTGCTCTTGTTGTTTTGCTTTTAGCTCCTGATTATACCTACAGGGGAAAAAAAAAAAAGCACAGACTAAGAATAGAACACCAGTTACAATAAGAGTGTCTGCCTAACAATCTGTTTAGCAGAGGAGGTTTAAAATGACAATGGACTTGAGGGTGGAAAGTCAGTATAGGATAGTTTAGTTCATGTAAGAAGTTCCAAATTAGTTGCTAAGTTTGCCTTATTCCTTCCCAGTACTGAAGCCAAAGAACTGCAAATTTTCCCACCAGAAATAATTTAAAAAAATAAATAAAATGCTGCTCTGCTCAAGAGCCCTTTGATCCAGCTGGAGCTGACATGATTCAACACTGAAAGCTGACAGAAATGCAAAGCTTACGGGAAGAAAGTCTAGGCTGTTTGTCAGTCAGACCTACAACTTTAAAAGAGTGTCGTAGACCCAGGAACTACAGCTTACATAGAGCATTCCTTAAAAAACGCCACAGCTATACTGAAAATATTTAAAGCTTCAGTCCCACTCAACAATGTAGCAAGTTCTGCAATGTTTAATTAATTGTTCAGTTCCTCTTGCCTGTTGCACTGACATTGAGGCTGTCAGAATTTCTAAGTTTCTGATTAAGATTAGGTGGTGTGAATGCTTATAGTACATAGAGTAGCCCTTCTTAATACATACCTCCATATTCGGAAGAGTTGAGAGCCACCAGCACAGCCAACAAAGAAGTTCACAGCAAACAGACTCCAGTTTTTAGGAATAATAACTAGAGAGTACCTTGACCAAATAAGGCCTGTTGAACGAAAGGGAAAGGTTAAAGATGGTAAGTCTTTAAAGTGAAATATTCAGACGTTCCCCTAAGTTTGGAGACAGAATCATGGGCCAGTTTAAGTAAACAAGTTTTACAGCTTCACATTAGACAACTGCTTTTCTTATAACTCACCATTTCTCAGAAGCGTGTCAGTGCCAGTGGGACAGCTATGGGTATGCATTGCATTTTTCCAAAATAACTAGCCAAGAAGGTCAATCATCGTCTTAATATCAAAATCAAAGATTCTCTGTACTCTACAGCAGTCTAAACCTTAATTCTCCAGCACAGTTGCGGGGTAGTGGCATTTTGCTATATCCTGCTTGCTGCACCAGTTTACAGATTACAGAATCCACCAGTCAAGAACGGTTTACATATAATGCAAAATGCACAGCACTGTGTCAGGTATCAAAATCAAGTCTGAAGAAGGGAGAAACTGGCAGCTGTAATTTTGATTTTCAGCTTTAGCTGCCACAAGTCCCACCCCTGACAAGATCTGGTAGAAAACCTTGAGTATGGAATATTGTTTCTGCCAGTGTGAAAATTCATGGCAGACAGCAGTGCAGCAGTGTGTTTACCATTGCTTCCAAGTTCTTTTAACATGTGGAAATTCTTTCCAGTTATGTTACTTTAACTACCCTAGCATTGTTTAATCCCTTAAAGTCTGTTCTAAAAAAGTCACTATATCCTGGACTGATTTCAAAATTGCTTGACCTGAAGCAAAAGAGGTCACTGGGTAGAATGAGTGGTATCATTGTAACTTAAGAGATGAAACTCATATCCTAACTCATAACAACTTGTTCCGGACAATTCCAAATTAAGACACGTATAGAAAACTGTTATATAATCACAGAACTCTTACAGACTTAATAACGAGAATAGGTCTGTCCTAGAATTATTGTGTGACAGCAATAGCGAGAGCTAACACATTACAGTTAAGCCTTTTCTATAGAAGTGGATTAATACCGATGGAGAATTTGGAAAGATGTTGATACAGTTTTAGAGAGGGTGCTGTGTAAAAGCATGGAGTAACTTTGGCTTTACCTGTGGCCATTAGTACTGCAGACTGCGCTGTGCTGAGCTTTTCTGCTGGTCTGGTCATGTCCGCCATTCCAGCACATACCAAACCCTGTAATGAGAAATTCAGTGAGCACCAGTCCAGTACCAGAACCTCCTGTAACAGATCAAATGCTTTACAAGGGCAAGTTGCTTCACAGCTCAGTGCTTAGTCTACATGCATTATGCAGGAGATGGGATGCATTATATGAGCAGAGTAATTAGACTCTTGGAGACATCATCCACTTTTAGTCACTTGTGGTAGGAATAAGAACACAGTTTGGGGGGGGTGCAACTGGCTTGCAATAAAATCCCAGGCAGTGACAATTTTGTATTAGTTTAAGAACAAGGTTAATTTAAGCACAGCTGTTTAAGAAAACAGCTGGAAAACAAATTGTTTTTCATGCAACAAGTAGAAGCTTATCTAAAGAAGGCCCTTCTTCCTAAAGCTTGGATTAAGATATTGCCAGTAAAGATGCAGGTGTGACACCAAATAGTCTTCACTCAGCTTCATCTGAGGATGTAAAAGGGATTTTTTTTTTAATATAATTTCAGTAAAAGTAGAAAAATTCCAGGTGAAGTGAGGAACAGCTTGGCTGATCTACTTGACAACATTACTAGCAAACACACTGCTTGAGTTGTTTTGTTGTGTTATTGCCCTCTACTGGAAATAAAATTTCATGTTTTAGGAGTTCACAAAAAATTCTCACCAAAAAAACCAAAATCCCACAAATCAAAGAGTCCTGATGCTTTTAATTCACTGACTGCCACTAAGGACTCCTTTGGCTCCAATTGAGAAACCATTTTTCAAGGGTAGAGACTTCGTGTGCTGCCTCACTTACGGGATTGATGTTGCTGTAGTGGTGCCACAAAGGTACAGACTTTCAGCACACTTGGGTAACTGTAGTAAACGCGCCTTTGCAATGTAGGGGGGGAAGTCATTTTAACTCCTCAGTGAAGAAGTTCACTGTGAGCTTTGAGAGGTCTTCCTGCATGTTCACAAAAGAAAAACCATCTGTGTATAAGCTCTTTTGTTACAGCAGCAGTCGACAGCAGCCTGCTCAGAAGAGTTGCCCGTATGCTCAGGCTCAAAAGCATGTTGCCTGGGAGAGCCTCTGAGAAAGGGGAAGGTCAACCACGGTTACTGCAGCTCCACTTTAGATTAACAAGGAAACCAAGCTACAGCTTAGAGCACAATGCGTTGCTTGTGGCCTATAAAAAGTTGGCATTCACGATGGCAAACTTACAAACCAGCTGGCAATAAGAAGAGCAGGTTATATCCTTGTTGTTTTCAAACAAGGAGATCAAACAGCTTTATGATTTTAGAGCTCGTTTATTTTATCTGTACCAATACAACAACTAGGAGGAGTACAGTGAATTAGGAGGAGGCATATACTTCACCTGTGCACGTACATAGCCAAGAGGTGTAACCAAGTGAGAAGTAGAGCTGCACAGGAAGCAGAGAGCTACTAATAGCCAAAATGGCAGATGCTGGTTTTCTTTTTTAGGCAGTGGCTGCTCGTGTTTTCTCAAGATTACCTTGCACTCTGACACGCTTTAACCTGCCTTCAAACTGTAGGGCTTAGGAATTGGCTTCCTTAAGATAGTCTTCAAATTCCTCAGTCTCAGGAGAAATACCTGCTTTAAGAGTTTGAATCATACGCTAGCTCATGCCTACCTTGAGCAATAGTTAGTATTTCACAAGAGAAAGCTTTTGTGGAACTTCCAGTGAAAAGTACAATTTTTCCACAAAGTATTTTTCCCCTGCTGTATCCTCCCCTGCATGTTGTGCTATCTGTTATTAAGACTAATTTTGTTCCTCTCTGTATGTTAAAAATTAGAGCCTTGGTGTTAAATCTTCTGTAGGCTCAGGTATCTGCTGGGAAATGACTGCTTGCTCAATGGGTTGCTGCAGATTGCCCTCTGACTGACATCCAGACACCGGCTGGCATATTTATACTTACCCATTTCATAATAGGTGCCCAGAAAAACACTGTTTTGGGACCTGAGGAAGAAGGGCAGAAAAAAGAAAAGAAAAATTATTCAGTGAGATGTGGCTGTTTTAATACCCACATTAAGTTTTGAGTTTGTTTTATCTTTTTAAATAATAAATTGTGTATATTAGCACAATTTCTACCACTGTTCAAGCTAAGCTCTATCACCTAATCCTCTTAGTTCATCAACTCAGTGCATCAACCGTCAGTGGTGTAATCAGGCCACCCATTTCTGCAAGAGATGAGTACGATTTTGTATTTCCATTTTTAAGCAACCAAGGACACTACTGCAGGCAAAAATGCATTTATAATGAAAAGAGCTAGGATAAGGCCTAGGAATAGTGAAGACATTTTTTATATAATGATTAAAAGCTACTCTACAGCTGTGCTAACAGAATTAGTATGTTAAATCTTTGTGTACTGAATCTTATACACTAAAACCTCAAAATATTTTATTACCAGTACTGTTAAAAGTCAGTCGTTCCTTCCCTTCCCAAATCACAGCCCATCTTTTGATGCCACAGAAGACATGCTGC
This sequence comes from Charadrius vociferus, assembly GCF_000708025.1. Taxonomy (NCBI): domain Eukaryota; kingdom Metazoa; phylum Chordata; class Aves; order Charadriiformes; family Charadriidae; genus Charadrius; species Charadrius vociferus. The sequence goes on from NW_009649568.1 coordinate 2,977,577, forward strand.
ATGGCAGCATTACATGGTTAAAGTCAGAGTAGAAATCGTGAACATAAGTAGCAGTAACTGTCACAAGGAAAGTGTCCTCATTCACCTTTAATCCGCACCTCTGAATAACCATTTTTTTCTAGCAGAAACAATGCTTCCCACCCAATCAACCCCACACCTCAGTAATTTACCAACAGGCAAAGGAGAGTTATGGGGAAGAGGTGCAAATCTACAGAAGGAAGGGAGAAAAGTCAATGGAATGGGATCTGAGGGGGAAAACATCTCTCTTACAAATACACATACCTTACAGCAGTACTAAAATGACAACTGGTTGGTTAAAGCAAAGTACTGTAATGCCACGCCAACAACGTGCAGACTGCCAACCATGCCAGAAATCATTAATCTAGGACTACTGCTTGAAGTCTTAAAAGAGAGACCACAATCCAAAGTATCAACCCATCACACCGGGAGACAGTCAGGACACTGGTTCCAGTTTCATCAAAACACAGTAAGTTTCAGGTCTCACTAGGCCACTGCTCAGCATTCTGATAACATGCAAGATGAAGCCAAGTTTTCACTGTAATATGTTACATATTATGAGTAAAGTTTTTAAATATAAATGATAAAAAGGAAGCAATCAAAGTTCTAGTGTTCATGCGAGCTAATTTTTCACTAACAATTCAGCCTTAAAAAGGCCTTGAAGTAACTATTTATACTCCCTGTTTTAAGCACCCTCAGGTTTGAAACTCTGACTTGGGAAAAATTAAACATCAGGTTTCTACAGCAAGCACCTGGGAAGCAACTCATAATTTGGGGGATAAGACTACTGGTTAACAAATATCAGTTGCTCCATCACCTTAAAGCCAATTAAGCTCTGTAAAAGGGCAGGGCAACTGCAGCACAGAATGCAACAAAAACTGGCTTGGCAGCTTTGCATAAAGCTCTCTTAGACCCACACCACTTGTGAGAGTGATCAAGTTTCAAACTGCAGTTAATAACTACAAGCACATTACTTTTCACTTGGATAACTGAACATTTCTACCTACACGGGATTTAACTTTTTTAGGGATGCATGGGGTTGTGCAGCCACTAAAACTGTCTAATATTGTTGAATAAACACAGCTCAATATTCATCCTTTAAAGATGTAAAGTTCAGTTCCTGTTCTCTTGGGCAGCTACTTAGTATATCAGTTTCAGGCTTCAAATATAGCTGTTTATAAATCAGTCTTACAGAGTCCCCACAGAAGTAGCTTTAATTACTATCATCTATTTTCTTCCAAAGAACAAATACAGATTTGGGGTACTGGAGAGTGTGGTGTAAGTATAAATTATTAAATTGACATTCCCGAAACAACTAGTAAAGTTTTCAAGAAGACTGACATTGATTTTTATTAATAATAGATAACTTGGTAATTTAAAACTGCTGACTACAAAAGTAAGAAACAATTGAAGACAAGTAAGGTATCCAGCCAAGCTTGTTAAAAGGGAACACGTCAAACGCCGTAAGCGGAACACCTCTCCTGGAGGCACACCAGTAAGCACCCAGCCAGGGCAAGCTCTTCGCAGATCCCGACGCAGAATTTTTCAAGGATAAATTTGACAGCAGCACATCAGAGCAGGGACATACCAGAGGCTAATTGGGATATCACGTGTGTGACCAGTTCATAGAATTTATGACTTCTATTAAATGTAACAAATCTTTGTCCTGGAGAGTTTAGTTTGATCAGGCAAAGTGAACCAAAGAGGCCAAAGGAGAGGGAGTATAAGCTCAGCCCATGCTTGCCCGGGGCTGCCAAGAGCCAAGTTCCTTGCTCTGTGGCAGCCAGGGGAGTTGGTGTGCTGTGCCCCAGGCTCTTTGTTGTCCTTCAGCAGCCTTGCTCTACGCAATGCCAGCCAAAGAAACAGCTTTTCAGATCAGGCATCAATTATTTTACGGGAAGCTTGCTTTGTGCCAGAAACGAAGTAAGCATTGTTCTTCATTTCTTACAAGTGATTGATAATTTCATGATAATGACACTTATATTCATAAATTAGACTAGAAACTTAGATATCACCAGAGAATATGTGAACCTTTCATTATTAACCAACTTGTTTTGTGACATCTATTGCATAACTTTCTCAGAGACCCACCTTCAAGACATTCAAGGCAGAAACAGAAGTGGCAGAAGCTCGGTTTCGATACCTGCTTGCTCTGTGTCTTTTCTCACTTATGTCATCAGTATGGATTATGGCAGATATATATGTATATACACATACATACACAGAGTCCCTAAAAACTGGATTTTTTTTTTTAATTACTGTCAACATTACGATGGTGAACAGAAGTGGCCCACAGGCAGTTCCATGAAGTGAAAAGCACTGCAAGAGAACTTCCAAAGCCTTTTTCAATTAGTATGACAGTTATGATAAAGAACAAACATAGATGTTCCCATTGCTCGCCATGCCTTGTATTCAATAAAAGCAACTGCAACCTGCCACATTTCATACAGGATGAATGCAGCACTCAAAGGCTTGGCACCTTTACAATGGAAGTGCTGGGCATATTGACTCTTTATAAATAAAAGTTACATTCATGTTAAATATATATATTGGTCTAGTGAATTCAGTACAAATCAGACATTTTGATAACGGCAGTTTTCACTCTTTAACTGTGATTTCTTTAAAGCAACAGCTTTCAAAAGAGGGCCATTACATGGATGGAGCAACTGACTGAAAACTAAAGTCCATTTTCACAGTGTATATTCCAGGTAGGTGAAGAGTCAAGGATGCATATCACACTGAAACAAAACAGTGGGAACAGCAGCCTATGGAATTTTAGGATTTTATCGAGCACTCTTTTTAACTGCCCTATGCAATGTGTTTACATGACAAACATCACCTAAATGGCCACTGAAGTAGATCATTTTACAAGAAGTTTCTCTCTAGTAACACAAAAAACCCCATGTTTGCTCAAGTAAAGGTAAGCTTTAGGTCAGGTAAGGGTAACTCATTTCATGGAAACTTGAGCCCTTCCATCCCAACAGGAGTGCTTCAGCTACGACAGTGGATTCATAAAGGGCACGAGTTGCCTCCAGTTAGGAGCACCAGATTCAGCAGAAAGAAAATAAAGCAAACAGCATCTTGGTTTAAACCAGAGCACGCCTAAAGATCAGAAATCCATGCAGCAGTCCCCTCTATTTTTTCAGCACACTCATTCGAAAGAATTGACTGCTGAAGCCTTCAGGCCCCTTTGGAAGCCATCGCATCCCCCGGGTTAGGATCGGGTAGCCCAGCCGTTCCCCGCATTCAAAGCGTGGAGTAACACGACAGTGACACTCAAGTACACCCCTGCATTGCAGGAGACGGCAGTAACAATATCGTGTCTGTATTATTATTATTATTTTTCTTTCCAAAGAAAATAAGTTTTCCCTTAACTAGCAGGACCCCGCTCTTCGGCAGCACTCCTCGTGGCAGAATCACGGTCACAGAGGCGCGACCCCGAGGCCTCCATTCCGCCTCCCCCCACTCCCGGCAGGCGGGCAACCCCCCCAGTCCCCCTCCT
>NW_009649568.1:2982439-2982697 GCF_000708025.1 Charadrius vociferus
GCTCAAAAATAGACCGAGAGCCGTGGTTCATGTCCCGGCTTCTCCGGATTTACCGTCCCTGAGCCTCCTAAAGATTGCTAAGGAAAACTAAAAACGAAAAAAAAAGAAAAACAAAACCCACCCCACGTTAATGCTAGGATAATGGCGTGATTGTTCTCCGGGGGAAGGGGGCTTTTTAGGTGTTTCCTGGGTTTGGGGAGCTGAATGCTGGGCTGAGCTACTTGGACGTGTTCGGTGCCGGCTTGGTTGGCGTGTCTT
>NW_009649568.1:2982711-3019208 GCF_000708025.1 Charadrius vociferus
TGAATACGCTTCGCCTTCAGCTTCTTGCTGCTGTCTCTTTCAGACGCTAAGCTGGTTATTTTCACTTTCTAAGTGCCGGAAGTTAAAAATAGCGATAGTTTCAGTTTACAAGGCTTCGGGGAGGTTTCTTTAGTGTAAGAGCACTATTGATGTTCTCTGTAATGGCGCAGGTCGCGCGCGTTGTGTATCTCTCCCTTCCAAAAAAAAAAAAATATATATATAAAAATTATTCACGTGTGTTTGGAGGTGTGGCGGTCTAGTGGCGTATATCATAATGACACTCGGATTTGGGGTGGGTGGCTCTCCAGGGAAGATGGCTTATTGGTTGCAAGCGCATTCCTTTGTGCTTGTGTGGCAAAATAATTCCTGCTTTTGAGTGGAAACGTTGAGTACTGAGAGGGAACTTATTCACGGCATTGTAAAAAGTGTATCTTTGGGTACCTCCTAGGCATTTCTGACTGTGGTTGGTATTGGTTTTCATTTGGTTTCCAGCTGGAATTTAAAGTGGCATATCACATTACCAAGTAGTTTTCTGTTTGTGGTCCCTGAACACTCAGTAATACAGAAGAGGTAACTGAGAAAAGCAAGGCTGTTCCCAGTAGGTTTCTACCTATTACAGAGAGAGTGTATGTTTGTATACCACTTACATGCACATAAGTCCTCTGGAAAAAAAAAATAAAATTGACATCCTAAAATTAAAAAAGGTTGAAAACTAATGGTCTAACTGCTTTTGACTTTTGTTATGTCTTGACAGCTGTGCTTGGTCAAGTCTTAGCTGAGGATTGTCCTAACTTTTAGTGATCAAATATGGATATCCTTCTGACTGTATACTTAAGAATTTTATTTTTTTTGCCTGCTCCAATTGGAGCGGAAAAGCTCAATGTTAAAATCAGGATTGTAGCATGTAGATTTTGAAGAAGTATTGTAAGACCTTTTTTTCTTTTACAGGATTGTGTGTCTGACAGTTCAAGTATTAAGATTTGATCAGTAGAAATCATCCTCCCAAATTTATTAAGATCTCTTTTCTGGACACTGCTCCAGTAAAATGTGCATAACTAGTTAAAAACAAAACCCCCCTGTTGACTAGGCTAAGGTCTCTTATTTGCTGTTTTTCATTTAACCTGAACATGTTCAGTAGCTTTATAGCCTTGAGAAAATAGGACCTGGGACAGGCCTCCCACTGAGTTGGTGGTAAGATCTGCATGGGTGGTGGTAAGAGTTGCTCAGTCCTTACTGACTTCTGCCTTTAACAAAAGGCTGTAAGCTGCTGCAAGGAACTTGAATCACATTCTGGAGTTGGTACCATATTCTGGAGTTGGTACGTGGTATGCTTGTATTGTAGAGCCATCGCGCTTGTATTCAAAATGGCATTTATGGCCTTAATAGACACACTAATGTTGCCGCTAGTCAGATGTGATTGCTTCCATGCAGATTTACCAGATGTCCTTTTTTATGTGCAGTTTAGCGTATATATGGGTCTTTTCTCTTTCAGACTTCAGCAATTCAGTATATAGGAGCTTCGTTGTTTGGACACAGATTGAGATCGCAGTGAAGAGTGCATTGATTGTCGCTCATTGCTGATCTAGTCTGAATGGGAAGTAAGGTCTTCCTATTTATACTGTTTTTATACTGTCTAAACAGTCTGGCAGACAGAACAAATGCAAGTCAAGCATTTCATTTTGACTTAGTAATAATATTGGGAGACTCAAGTGCCTGTGTGCTTTTTTTGCCTTTTTTTTTTGGTTTGTTTGTTTGGGGGTTTTTGGTAAATTTGTCAGAACAATTATGGATACCAGTACAAAACAAAATATGTTATATGTCTTCGTTGTCTGCTGTTCTTTTTCAGCCAGCAAATCAAAGGAGAAATCTCATAGCAAGTCCATAACTAACAATGCAGTTAAATGTGTTGGAAGGAAGTATGTATGTATGAATGATACCTGCATAGTGACCCATCCATTTGGATGGTGTTGTTAGGCTGCAATGTAAAATATGGGGAATATTGAAGGTGACTACATATTGAAGGAAGACATCTGAGAACTAACTACTGTTTCCTATATACTCTGTGTTTTAGTTTCATGTGAACTGGCAATCAAGTGGCACTCTATTTATAGCCTCTTTCAGCTTTCGAAAACAGCTGCTCCAGGAAGGATCTGTGCATAATACTGTACCTTCCCATGGCTCCCATAGTTCACTGGAACTTATGTACTTGCAAAACTGATTTTGCAAGATCCCTGAATAATTGCTCTGAAACCTAGTCAGTTCTGGACAGGGTTCCAGAGGAAAGTCTTATGGAGATGGGGCAATACATAACATACCTGGGATGTGTCTTCCAGATGTTGTCATTTGGTAAGAATTCCCACTGCCAGCATAGAGGGAAAATGTGGGTCTTACCAGTGTATCTGTTAGCTACGTTTTCTTCAGCATTTGTGGGCTAATTAGTATCAGTTTCAGAGAGTGCTTGTATCTGAAGATTCCGGAGAAATCCAAGCGTCAGGTAGGCCATCAGTAACGCTCTTTTCTTTGATTGAGTTTGGCGTAATGCTAGTGGGAGGAGTCCTGCTGCTGGATCATGGATGGAAACTGAGTTTCAGACTACTTTCAGTTGTTAAAAACATCACAGTGCTTTTACACGGGAAACCAATTTAAATTCTGCTTTGAAACTGGCAAATGTAGTTATTCAGTCATGATACTTTCCCAAGTATCCCCAAATCTTTGTTGCAATTTTGTATCATTGGCAATATTTCAGTGACTAATGAATGCATCAGTTCTGGTAGTACGTAAAGTGTTCGGTGCCACCACAATGAAGGCCTCTATGTGGATGAAGTATAGGATATAATCATTTGACTAGAGAGGTAGCAGTATGGGTTTATTTGCTTTTCTGTGAAGGGTCATGCTGCTGAGGATGGCTCTGTTTAGCCAAGGAGGAAGACTGAAGACTTTTCCTTTTGTTTGGTTGTTGTTTGGCTTTTTTTTTTGGTTGGGTTGGGGACTTTTTTTTTGGTGAACTGGCATAGCAGGTTATCCAGAGAAAATCTGTTCATCTAAAATAGTTTGCAGAGAGGAACTATTCTGTTTCTTAGCTCAGCATGATTGTCAGGAGTTGTGGTGCTTGATACAATAGAAACAAGTATCAAAATAAGTCAATTCTCCCTAGTCTCTGACATCCTTGTTCACATACTACTTAGAACATCATCTTTCCATGTGATACAAAATTTTTAAGCTTGCCAGATTTCTTAGAGATAGTGTTGTGTGATGCTGTCTCCTGAGCTTCCCCTCCCCCTTCTTTAAAGACTGCTTCATATCTTAGGGCAATTTTATGTGAGGGTGTGACCTTTTTAATACTATATTTTTCTCATTCTGTTTTTTAGAGATTTGGGAAAGGTTTGAAATTTATAAATAAACTGTAAGAAAAACAGTAGTTAGGCTCATTGTGGTCAAATTTTGTCAAGTTTCAACAGCTGCTGCTAAAAAGACAACTGTAAATGTATTATCATGTAGGTAGGAAATAGGAGAACTTAGTAAACTAATCGTGTGTCAGTAGCTCCCCCTCTTTGTCCAGATGAACCATAGTAAAACCAAAACTAATTACAGTTTTGAAGTAAGTTCATTGCTTCGTTCAGAGATAGGGTTGAAAAACAGGACAGGCAAGGATAGCTGTTATGTGTATGGACAGCAGATTAGTTTTGATATTGACTGTGTTACATTCATTACCTTATTAGTTAATAAGACTAGTAGTGGCTCATTGAATGTAGATAGAATTGGGTATTGTTGTTGAACATTTATTTCTTCCTAAAATACATTGCCCAGGGTACAAGAGTGAAATTAATTCTGTAAAATACTGAAAACTTTAATTCTCTTTGTTGCTTTTCCTATTACAAACAAGCAAAACCCAGCAGAAATGGAAACTTGAATGTTAGGGATAACAACTAGAAAGACGTGTTCTTCCCCATTTTTGCTCCAGCTATATTTCAATATGTGGTATCTTACTCTTTGAAAATAATGCAGAGTAAGAAGGGTCAGACAGCTTTAAAATTATCAGCTTTGTAGTTGGTGCTCTTGCAGACTTGGAGATAGTCACAGAGCATTTAATCAGCCTTTCTTCTTTAATTCTTTGCATAATACTTTTGATGTTTAGTTGTTTTCAGGTGCACTGTTACATTTGATGTCTTAAACCTCTGGCACTAATTTTCTTTGCCAGCATGAATTAAAAACGCTCATCTGCCACAGCTAAAACCTGGAATTGGTAGAGGTGTTTTATGTTGTTTTTCCTTCTACAAGTCTAGCAAATGAACTGCTGCTTGAAGAAGGACCTGATTGTCTGAATATGAGGACACAAATGATTGACTGCTGTTTTAATGCAAACAGCGTAGTTTCCTGATGTGCAGCATCTTCCACTGCACTTTGGTGTGTGCCCAGAAAACCAGTTCTGTAGTGATATATTCTGGCACACACCAAATACTTTGTGAAACTAGACTAGTTGAACTCCCACATTTTTTTTCATTAGTGATGCTTTCTGAATAATAGAAATAGAGTCAGAATTGAAGTTCACAGTGTAATGAATGAATTAGAGGAAAATACATCTACATCTTTGAAACAAAGCCAAACATCTTTTACTTGCCCAATCTAATATGTCAGGCAGGAAATTTGCTATAGTCATTGGATTTTCAGTGGTTGTATAGAGAAGTTTTAAGATGCATAAGAGCATTGCAGAAAAAGAATGTAACTTTTAATCGTAAAAAACCACAAGACAGTACAGTGATCAGGTATGGCCTTAAACTAGATATGTTGTGGGGTTTTTTTCCTCTCTTAATAAAAGCAAGACTTAGTGACTATAGTCCTTAAAAAATTACAGACGGGCAATTGAAAGAACAATGTGTCATCGAGACCTGTTGATAACAAATTGAATTTGGAGGAGTTTAATGAAGAGACTATGTTGAAAATTAATTCCCTGATACCATCTCATTTAAATTGGTACTAAGGAATAGAAAGGCACAATGCGTATGTATAAAACAGCTTTTTAAAAAATGTTGGGCGTGATCCTAGCACTTTTTTTTCTGCTTCTAAATAAATCAACTGAAATGATAAAGACACCCATTTTAAATGTTTTAATAGAATAATTTGTAGAAAGTAGCAATCTGTCAGTAAAGGAAAGTAAAAACAGTATAGCAGAATCATCTGTACAAGACAACAAATAAAGAAAAGCTGGCTGGTTATAATTTGGTACGTATCAGAAAACCAGAAGATGTGTGAGCTGGGAGGCAGGATTAAGGTTGCATGAGTATTTCTGGTGGCTGAGCGCTGAAAAATTTAATTTCAGTCTAATAAACCTGCTGTTGTCTTTGGGATTATTGCACTTGTAGACTAAGCTATGGAAGTGGAGGCATAGGAGCCAGTTGGACCTGCAAGTGGTTCAGTCATGTAGCACTACACTATCTAAATGTGATCGCTTGTTTTGCTACTGTCTCAGGAATCTTTGCTTATAGTTACCAATATCATTGACCTTGTCTCAGTTACATCTTCCCTGTGTGTTTTGTGGTTTAATTGTTATCGTTTGTGTTACTGCTTCTGCCTCCTCAGTGTTGTCCCATCTTGCTCCTACTCAGTGATAAAGTGTTGACAATCACTTTAGTATATTACCTTTTTTAAAAAAAATAATGTGATATGCAGGATCTGGGATTACTCAGTGCTTTCTGTCGCTCTGTCCTGAAATAAGAGAATAATTTCCAATGTCAGTTTTCCAGATGTTGGGGATTGAGAGGAGTACACCTTCTGGTTTTTATGTACTAACATCAATTTGTGAAAAAATTGACCCTTAGAGATCACATTATGGTGTTATTTGGTGGGACTACTTTGCTGAAGCTTGTTTTGGGGGTTTTGTTTTTTCTATTTTTAAAGTACTGTCTAGATCAGATGTTATTATCAATGAACCTACATACTGAGTTTTGATGTTTTAATTTTCTAAGTCACCAACTTTTGTGCTGCTGTTGTATCTTGACACACAGCATAAAAACATTAATGGAAGAGGGATTTCTAGCATTGTATACAAATTCATCCAGCCTAAGTGGAGCTAGAAGGAAATGATCAAAAATTGGTACAACCATTTCAGATTGTAGAGTTTCTGTCCTTCAGAAGAAACTCAAGAGGCCTTTTAAGTTGTCTGTAGTTTTGTCAGCTTTGCTTGACATGGGCTGAACTATACAAATGTACCTTTTGTTTTTAAGGGATTAACGTTATGTGTAATGTCTGTGCACTGAACGTTAATCATGTGTGTTAATGGTTGCCAAGAAGTATGAATGTATGTAAGTGTGTTGTAGTCCCAAGGCTTTGCATGTATAATTATATTATTTGAATTATACTCAGTCTTGGGATGCAAATGTATTTGCTTTATGTCCTTTGGAGTCTTAATTTTCTTATGCAAACAGCTGGAGATTGTAAAGATTTGTGTGCACTTTAAATATCTTTTCATTTTTGATTGCAATATTTCATTGGATTTACACTGTATGCTTTTAAAGACAATCTTTGTACAAAGAATGTATTTGCTTTGTAAATAACTGCCTCTATCTTGATACTGAGTGTTTCAGACAGCTTCTTAGTTAAGTTGCACCTTGATCTTGTAATAACGAGCTTTGGATACGTGAAAGCTGTCTCTTGCTGCAAAAACAAGTCATGTACTGCATGTACTGGATTTGTATTTCAGGATGAGGCAGTGATGTGGGAGATCACTTTAGATCTTTTTCTTTTATTTATTTTTTTAGTATTTTTTTTTCCCTGTAGCCTTCTTCCAGTTGGATTGTTTCCATTAACTGCATTAGGATAGACCATTAAGCATATCTGTGTTTAGTCACTTTTAAGTTGTTGCTCTGCAGTACTATGAGTTCTTGTGACTTTGCTTGTGATTCCTGATCTTCTATCCTTGAGTGTCCCCAGAATAGTCTAGTGGGATATAACTGATCACGTATCAAGAACTTGTTGACAGTTGAGACTAGTCCTTATCCCAGCAGTAAGGAAAAAGATCAGTTCAAATATAAAGTATGCCAGTCTTCAAACAAAGCTGGATTTTTCACTGATTAAGTGCAAGTCTCAGCGTTTTCGTGTCTTTGGGGCTTAGTGAGTTGCTGATTCAAATATGTCCCAAATGCTTTTGTATGTGTTGAATCATTAAATATTGAACGTGAATATTATGAGATGGAATCTGAGTCACATCAATGAATTCTAATATCCCTTTATTTTCCTCATTTTGTGCTTCAAGGATTTACAGGCTGTCCTCAGGAAAATTGAACACATTCATTAATGCTGCTGCTTTCTACTTAGCAAATGTCACGAGGATGAGGATCCATCTTTCCCCGCCCTGTGAACTGAATGCATTCTGAACCAGAAGTGATGATATTCAACCTCTGTTGAACTACTGAAACTTCACCAATATAGAAAACTATTATATAAACCCAAATCCACCTCTTTATTTAGGTTACATGGCTTTGTTGTTGTTATTTTTGTGGTAGTGTGTTCCCATTATTTACGTTTACTAGGAAATGAGGGAAAATGTGGTTCCTTTTTAATTTTTTTTTATTTTAGAAACACCATCACGTTCTGAAGACTCTCTTTGGTAAAAAAGGAGTCTCTTCATCTAAACAACAGGGTTTTTTGGTCATCTAGGATGAATACATACAGTTTAAAGCAACAAGCAATGTAACTTTTAAAAGTAAGCTTTTTTTCATTTGTTTTAAATCCACGATGATAGTTCAACTCCTGTCACAGTGTTACTTAATAATCATCTACTACCAAGACTCACGTTTCTACTTTACCTGAACTTTTGACATCATCTATCTTTAAACTCTGATCCTGGGCAATTTCCAAGTGTTTACATTTGTAAACTCAAGGGGTTATGTACCTGTATCTGTTATGGTGTGTCTATATATGTATTTCACATCTTCCCCCAAACCCCGCATTGTATAATACCCATACTACCTAGGATTAAATGGTATGTTTAATTAGGTAGGTGTGCATAGTAGTACATGCTTTAATTCAGTTCAACCCTGTCCAAATGCTCAGTTTCACTGGGTCATCCATGTGGGAAAGGCAGGCTCTGCTTTTTTGCTAGAAGACATGTCTCTCTAGATATGCTGCTAAGCTTCTATTTAATCACTTCCTAATCTGTTTAAAAATGTGTATTGAGTTAGCTTAAACAGCTTTAAATAGTAGGCTTTTATTTACCCCAGAACCTTGTTGGAAATGGGCTAGGGGCTGTTCATGTTATTAGTCCTGCTGGCTGATTTGAAGAAGCAATAGCCTCCGATGGACACTTAAAGGTAATGGAAGGACTGGCAGCAGTATAGCGCACACATATCTTAGCCTAAGAGGATGTGCCTGCTAGGAAAGTACTTTTCTTAAGAACAGATTCCAGTAACTTTTTCTTTCCTTCTGCTAGTGATTTTCCATGCTCCAGTACTCATTTTTTCTGAGTGCTTGGAGGTGATAGAAGATCATGGTTCTGCTGCTGGCAGTCTTAACTTTTGCACTGGGGTAGAGTCATACCCCTGTTTCAGCTTCTTGGACATCATCTGTTCTTGCTGAAAAGCAGAGGTCCTAATTAAACTTGGGTGTTACACAGATAAGTAGTACTTGGGAAAATAAAGCAGAGTACGTGATGTGATGGTTATTTCCCAAAGTGTTGTAAGGATTGTCTGTGTTACTATGTTAATAACATTTTTTACAGGAAAATATTCAACATACATTACTGTCCCACATACTATTTCAGATGAAGACTTTTCGAAGTCAGAGAAAAGCATTTCCAAAGACATGTTCAAACGTCCAGTAATGCTGTTTACTCCAACTTGCAACATGCTGCGTAATATTTCTTTTTGCCTTCAGTTAATGGAAGCCTCCTTTGAGAAGAAAACAGGGGTCAAGTGTATTTTTCTTGATCTGATGGTTCTTCAGTTTTGTGTTGGTGTCTGTTTTAGAATTTCAAGTTGTTTACTCGGGAGACATATTTTAGTGCTGGTGGAGAAAACAGAAAATGCTTTTGCATTTGTTTAATTGTACATCCAGTTAATCACACTTAAGTGATTTCAGATAGTTTTGTGTTGAGAAGAGTAAGGTGGCACCTGTTATCTTTTTGCCTTCAGTTGTCTTTTACATAGAGGCAGCTTGTCTTTGTTTTATCACATGAATTTTTGTCCTCTGCTCTGTAGAAATTAGAAGTACTCGTGACATAATATAAAAATTTCAAGTGCCTTTTATCTCAGTGACTAGTTTGTATTTGATCATTGGACTACTTTAAAGGATTGAATGAATATCAAAATTGTTCAAAACTGTGGCGTTTTTTCTCCTGTCACAAAACCACGCTCATTTTATCTTCTACTCACCTGCAATCTGTGGCAAGAACAATATAGAAAATTTTACATGGGCAGAGTAAGTGGGAACACAATAGCTGTCAGAATATGGTGTACGTGTGAATGAAACCACTTAGTACTAGTCAGTATAGCACACTCACTCAAAAGCTAGTTCTTAGAATACACGGATTAAAATGACTTCTCTAAGGCAGGTAGTTGTAGTTTATGCCACATTTTGCCACTGAGAACACCTTAAAAAATTTATATTAATACAATTGACTTTTATGTATTAAGTATCTTTCAAGCATAAAACATGGTAAATACCAAACAGAAATTAAACACATTGGTTGAAAGCTCAAATGCTTGTAGCCTTACCAGTGATGGAGCCTAATGGAAGCTTATATTCAGGAGTAGATACTTTTAGAATCTGAAATATGTTTGAAAGTTAATTGCATTGCTACTAATGCAAACAAATCTTATCTGTGCTGTTAACTGTGGTAACTTACTCTTGCAGATTCAGTAGAAGCAAATTAAAACAGAAGTCTTTTCAAAAATGCTTGTTAATTACCCTAAAATATTTAACATCGCTGAACTATATTTTAATTTTTTTTTTTTACTTCAGCATATCTCTTTTTGTGTTTGTTGTTGGTTTGGGTTTTTTTTTTTTTGAGATCAAATTTTGCATCAGTGTATTCACCAGGAGACATTATAGGCTTGCTGGATTGTAATTCAGGGTGTAGTGTCCTATCTTACGTAGTTTGTGTCTTAGTGTTAAAATGTGAAAGTTTTGTGTTTACTAATACATGAAGCCTATTCTGAAATGTGTGCTAGGATCTGAGTGCAAGCTTGATTAATGCCAAGTTCTTTGCCAGGTATTTAGTAGCAAAACTCTTATGTATTAAAATGGCAAGTAAGTCTCTTCATAGAAATTAAAATATTTTGTGTTTTTTGTACAGCGTTCAGATCTTTAGGCTTGATGATAACTCAAATTATCATATGCTCTTAATGATGTATCTGTTTTGAACTTAAACCACAATGAAGTAGTTGTTCATAGTAACTTGAAAGGTAGTCTTTTAAACATTGACAGAACCAAGAGTTACCATTTTTTGGCACTTATACAGTAGTACAAAACAAAAAGGAAATAGAACGCAGGGCCTTGATCAAAGGCCTGGAGGTCACACCAGTGGATTTGGTTTCTGGCAGTACTGCTGATTCACTCTGTCCTTTGATAAATTGCTTCAGTTTCCTGTGTCACAGATTCAGTGTCTATAAAATGGGGCCACTGTCAGTTTATGTAGCTAACAAATGTTTTTTAGATTTTAATTCACCTTCAAGAATTTTAACATGCCTCAATGAAAGTTAATTCAGTATATAGTCCTGTTTACACTGTGGTATATGAAGAATTCTGTTTGCTGCATAGAATATTCAAAGTAATTTGCTAAGGAAAAACATGTTGAGGTGTGGATGGAAAGTTATGCTGGATCACTATGCAGAGGTTGACACAGTCAATCCAGCAAAATAACCCATATACAAATGAACTGGACCTGCCATCTTTTCATAGAGTGACTTCAGAAATATGTAAACTCTATCCTGTAAAATCAAGAGTAGTTTTTAAATGTGCTTGGAGTGCAAGATAACATGTGCTCTGCATTGGGAACAGATGCTGGCTTCGTTTCAGTTTTAAACTAGGGCATTCCAAATGTCACAGCAAGCTAGTGCTGAGGGACTTGGCCTTGGAGAGAGCCAGCTTGAATGAGTGTTCATTTGACAAACAGGATCTATTACTGGTTTTCTGAATAAAGGTTGTCTTTTAACGTCTCATACTATGGTGGTGCGGCTTTGGATCAAAATTTAGTTATATTTCTGTAGAGTACAAATGTGCTTTAAAGCGAGACCTTCTTCAGGAAACAATCTGTACTTTTGCAATGGGAAATTCTGGAGTACCATTTTAAATGTATGAAGGTTTTACATGCTTGAAGCATTAAACTTTACTGCTGTCATCAGTTCTGAAGTAGCATTGACTTAGTTGCTTACAAAAGAGAGGTATGTGTACCTCTGCCAAAATAGCCATGTAGAAAGCATCTGACCGGCAATTCCTAAACTGAGGATTGTGATCTAAATGGTGTGAGCAGGGAGTACGAGGGACATTGTGGTATTTTGGTGTTCCTCCCTGAAGTGAGATAAGAGCTGCGTATACGTGCCCAAGTGCCAAAGTTAGGCAATTCTCCAGAGGGGTGTGGCAAGACACCGTTTGGTTTGACATTGTACACAGTGGAACATTTTAAAAAAAAAAAAAAAGTTATAAAGAAGTTACTGCAGTTTCTTTTTGCCCACTTTTCCATATTTAAATTCATATTATGAATGACTCAAAGTGGTGCATCTACCATACATAGATTGTGGCCTTGGAAATTGGTCTGTAGTCTCTAGCTTAATATAAACTAAATAAAATTATTGATCGCTGTACTGAGTGGCACTGTACCTTGAGGCTTCAGTTACTGCATAATGCCTAGTGAAAATGGGAGTGTGGAGCCTTAGCTTGATACCTTTCCAAATTTCAGCTCTATAAACACTTCACAGGGAGGTCATCATTGCCATTTGAAATTTAACAGTGTTTTTTTGTTTTATTCTTGTTGATAGTTTCACCTTAGCAGGTTTCAAAGGAAACCTCATGTATGTTCCGCTGTCCAGTGAGATGATCCTGGTGATGACAGCTTGATCACTTGATCCCTGTCTTAAACAGGCCTTATTTGAATATAAGAAGTGGTATATTGAAGCATCCTTACAGAATTAAATTATTCAATTTCTGGTGGCACATAGTTAAGGAGAAAGAGAAACCATTTCTGGCTCTTACAGAGCCTGTACACAGTGTTAGGGGGAAAACCCCCCAAAACTTGACAGAGGTCTTGATGCCTTGTCAAAAGCCTGGGTCTCCTCTGTCATCTTAGCTGAAGAGAGAGCCAGGAGGGCTGCCTTTGTTGGAAGGTGGAAGGAACAGGTAGCCATTGGATTAGATGAATGAGAATTAAGGATTGTGAAGATTGTCACCTGGGAGAGCAGAGTCCTTGATGAGGGGAATTTGACAGTTAGCAAGTCTAGCAATAAGAGTTGTGATGCACCTGAAGAGTAAAAAAAGGAATGTAGCCTACTAATAAACCATATAATAATATTGTGGTTTTAATGTTTTAATGTGATAAAAATATTCAAGTGACTTAAATATTGGAAAACTCTAGTGCTCAAATTACTGCTGAGCTTTTTTTACCAAATCAGGGAACTTAGGGAAGTCATTGCTGAAGTACAAGGAACACAGATTCACTGACTTAGCTTTTAACAACAGCAACTGCAGATACGGTATTTTCTTCAGATCAGTTTACTCGAGTAGCTGTCGAATTCCGTTGTCTTATTGTGTTTAGTACTTTTTCTGATAGTTTAGGGTTTTGGAGGCAAAACATTTTAACTGTTTTCTCCCTTTCCCCCTTTTTACTATAGGGAATAAGTAAGTATTTTTGTCTTTAACTATTGTAGTTTTGCTTGTATTTAATTCTTCTCTCAAATAAATATTTAGATAAATAGCGATCACATGATAAATAACTAATCACATATATATGAAATCACATAAGCTAGCAAGTGCAATCCTAACTTTTTTTTTTAAATGTTTTAAATAGTCCAGTATAAGTATATGAGATACCATATCTGTGTCACAAGTTAAACATTTACTGAAACTTGTACAGCTACTGCGTTCTTATTAAAACCAAAAAATCCTAATCTAACAACAAGTCAGTTCATATCTAATTTTGTCAACAGACTTCTTTAAGGAAATAAAATTTGCAATTGAAGATGTGATTAGGACACATTTACTGTTTCTTGCTTACTGATTTAAGTGATTGGGATTAAAACCAGACCATACGGGAGGGAGGAAAATCTGTGCTCTGCTTGTTTTTAAAATTGAGTTCAAGTAATTCCCTTCGGTGTTTCTGTACAGAGGATTGTCAGCAAGTGCCTGCGTTTTGGTCTGCAGACATCACCTCACTTCCAGATGTGTTATATGCACGTAATGCTATGCCCAAGAATCATCCACTGCTATCGAGCTTTTCTGTTCTGCACGTGAAAATTGGATGGGACTGGCAAACACTGGATTTTTGTGTTGGCCTGTGGAGTATACCTTTCTTAGTGAAGTTATCCTGTTGGGGGTCACGTATAATGGTGCTGCATTTTGCCTTACAGTAGCACCCTAGAAGCAAATTGTTAGGTTTTTATTATGCAAAGTGGTGCATAAGCATACAGCAGGTGGTATTTCCCACCTAAGTATTCACATTTACTTACAAGCAAGTGCTGTAGAAATCAAATTAAGATGAAAATATGAATCTTCTTTGAAAATACATGTATTGTTCAGTGATTTGAAAACTTAATAGGATTAATAATAGAATTTAACTGAAAAGTATGATAAACCTACCATTAAGGACCTATGTTCAAAGTCTGTTCTTCTAGAGGAAAAAAATGGATAAGGCACAGTGGTAAGGAAAGAATAGTGAACTAGGTAGATGTATTCCCAATTCAAGAATACGTACATTCTTGCTAGTAGTGCGTGGTGCAGAAGATGAAGTTTGTTTAGGTTTTTACCTGTTAGTGCCCATTAGCAGGATCTTAATTACTTCTTCAGTGTTATTGTTTTAAAAGAGTATGTAATTAGTATTTTTCTTCACAGGGAGAAGAGAATTTATCCAAAGATTAAAACTTGAAGCAACCTTGAATGTGCATGATGGATGTGTAAGTCACTTGTTGCTTTTTTGTTTGTTAAAAGATGTTAAATTGTGATTTTGTTGCCATGGTAATAGTTCCTTAACTTAAAAATGGAAATACCATATATTAAAGCTGGGCTGGAAAACTCCGCTTGTTGAGACCTACATCTGAATTCTTTAGGTGTTTGTTTCTTCTTAAACATCTGACACTTTAACTTTGAAGCAAAATAAAATCTCATTCTTATACCTTAATACTGCATCCCACTGCTGAATGCATTAATCTCCTATGCCAGGAAAATGTGTGCTTATCTTTCAGTTAGAACTCATCTTAAACCTTTAAATGGACTCTTTAGTAGTTTTGTGTTATGTTGATATATTTTGTTGAGTTAAAGCTGTGGGTAGTGTTTTGAGTAATATATTCTCCAAGTCTAAAAAGCAAGTGATCAGGTGCTGCATGCTTATTTAAAGAGGCAATAAAACCAAAAATAAGCCTCCCATGAAAGGCGATAATATAACTTGAAATATTGCTTATTTAAATATTTAATTTGTGAAAGTGGTCCAGTTGTATTCTTTTATTTAAAAGATTTTGCTTAAACTAGGTAAAGGGCAAAGAGAGTACCGTGTTACCTTTGATGAATAGAGCAGAAATTTGTCATTGTTAAAGCATTGTCTCTGTTGTGCAAGATATCTGAAAGGTGAAAGGATACTAGATGTGCTATAAAAAGTGAAAATGCAAGTGTAAATTTTATACTTTAACATGTTTATTTCAAAAGCTGTTGCTAACACAGTAGTAGCTTTAAAGAAAAAGTGTTAATAAAATCTAGCCTTTTAGCTTGAGACCAGAAGTATGATTTTGACTTGTGTGTATTTTTGAGAGACTGGAAAGGCAAGGGTTAGAATTGCTGTATATAAAAAGTCAGCTACTTTTGTTGTACTGACTGCCATTTTAGGACTAATGTTCTGGTACAGATGGTGTTGACTTAAAAACCCAAATGCATTACTTTCCCAGTTTTTTTCAAGAAATGTTATAGGAATGACAACGTAAGGTCCCTTCCAACCCAAACCATTCTATGATGCAGTTTTTGTATTCAAGGTTGTAACAGTGATTTTTACTTTAGAGAAATTCCAGTAGTTTTTCATTTCCTCAAATATGCTTAAGATGAAATTTTTCAAGTTTCTTTTCCTGAAGTTGTTTGGGGCTTTTAAATTAGTTTTTTCTTTGCTTTCTTGTAAAAATAGTCATTTTTTGCCTATAAAACTGAGGACAAGAAAACAGTATTTCTTCGCTAGTTGTTAAAAATGGAGTGACTAATCTCTATTTTAGCTAACTACCTATGTGTGATGTAACTGAAATTGCAAATTTGGTGTTGGCTATTTGGTGTTGCTTGGATCCACGTGGCGGATATGTATTTGAAAATTAATTTTGAATTGATGGTGTTAGCTTTTAAAGTATGCTTTAACATGTGGCCTAACTTAATTGTTTTACTGGGTGGAAAATGTTTTAATTGTGAACTTACAGCATTATATGCAGGTGTTTAAAATACTGCTATAATTTGAAAAATATCTTTAGAAATTAAATTTGCTCAGAACTATCCACCTTTAAAGAATGGGATATTACGAGTTCTTACCTCATTTACTGTGTGGGGTTTTGCAGGGAGTAATCTTTTATGGCTCAGTATAATGTCTTACAACTTGCTTTAAAAAAAAAAATCTGTGAAATAAAAGTAAATGAAATTACAGTGCCCTTGCTGATTAAAATGCTTATACCATCAATGGTAAATGACCATATTAGTCTTTCCCCCTCAACTGCTGAATCAGCATGCATTTCAAATGTGAGGAATGAATGCCATAGTTGTCTTAAGGGTGTTTCTGTATTTGGATTTTTTGGGGTGGGTGGGGTTTTTTGGAGGGTTGGAGGACAGTGGTTGGGTTTGGGTTTTTGGTTGGTTTTTGTTGGGTTTTTTGTTCTTGTTTTTTTAAGAACATTTGCATTCTTCTGTGGAAAAAGTTGTGACTTGTATTTTCTATACAAAGCATGCTGTGTAATTGGACATGATGGACAACATACTCAAGGCAAGAATTATTTTTTTTTCTAATTGAGGAAAGTAAGGCCCTACTTCCTATCTACCATTTGATCTATGTTACACAAAAATGAGGTCCTGTGGGAAATATGACTGTATGTATAATCACATTTAGGTACAATATCTTTGAAAAAGGGGATAGTTTTATTAATTACTTAAAGTATACATGCTCTCGTAGCAGTATTATTACCATAGCACCTTTTTGTTTGAAATATGAGTATTTTCATCTCAGAGTTTAGGTACCTTTGTCTATGAAATAGTGCAATCTTCCACTTCGTTTGAAGACAGTTTCTAGCCAGTGGTATGTGAAGTAATTGAATTAGTCTACCGAATCACTGATGTCTGCTTGTAACCTTATCATTCTTCCAGGGCATGATTTGCCTCTTTCAACCTGATTCACATTGTCCAATTCAGTGAGGTCATATGTATGCCAGAAGTTGCCATTTTCTGTGTAAACTCTAAAGGGTGCTTAAGATGATGAGGAAATGTATAGAGTTAGGTGAGATGCTTTCTGTATGAAGTGGCTAAATCCAAAGGAGAAATGTTGAAAAAGAATCAATTTGGATCAGCAGCGATGAAGTGTGAGGAATGTAGAGGAGAAAGCAACTCTAAATATATTGAACTGAAGTAAAAATAATGCTTATTTTCTTCCAGTTCTGGTCCTGTGAAAGCTGAGTAAGATAGAACTGCAGAATGAATAGGTAGATGGAGCCTTTGACATGAGCAAATACTACATTTTAAAGTAAAAGAAAGAGGATTACCTGGAGGAATAATATCTCATTTCTATGTATAGATGTTCAGTTCAGTAACAAACAAGCATCCCATGTGGCATACATCTCCTTCAAGATGGTACTTGTGAGCAAGTAATTTCTAGACATAGTACTCAAAGCTATGCTTAAATTACTATAGGAAGTTTGTTTGCAAATTGTTAGAACATGCAGTTTTTACCTTTTCCCCCATTGATGAAAAATAGTGTCTTTTTCATCACTCTCTACAATTATTTGAAAGGACAGTGTAGAGAGGTTGGTGCTGATCTCTTCTCACAGGTAATTAATGACAGAATGAGAGGGAATGGCTTCAAGCTCCAACAGGGTAGATTTAGACTAAACATTAGGAAAGAATTTTTCACAGAAAGAGTGGTCGGGCATTGGAATAGGCTGCCCAGGGAGGTGGTTGAGTCACAATCCTTGGATGTGTTTAAGAGCTGTTTAGATGTGGTGTTGGGGGATATGGTGTAGGGGAGAACTTTGTAGAGTAGGGTACATGGTTGGACTCGATGATCCCAAGGGTCTCTTCCAACCTAGACAATTCTATGATTCACCTGCTTTCTTGCTTGGGAGATCTTTCTGATATTCTGGATATCTACAGTAATTTTTATTTCCTTTCTTCTATTTCTTGTATTCTGTTAATCTATCTTGTTCACAAAAGAGTTAATTCTACTGTTACATTGCATAGACGTGAGGAGTTCACTTTTTAATTTTTTTTAAGGATTGGCTGTACTGCCTCCTGCATTTTCTTTGAAGAAAACACAGAGATAGTAAATTTATTTTTGACTATTTAATTAATAAATCAAAAGTGTTTGCTACTTCTTTCAAAGCTAGTTGACTGGCAAATAAAATTAGATACACTTGATAATGTGGAATAGTTAGTAGAAAAACACACCCTTTGACTTTTCTCATCTTCTGTCACTTGTGTTTGATATGCTTTCTTTTGGCTCTAACACCTTTTTCCAAGAATTTCAAACCCTTAGTGTAGTAACTGTTACATTGTGCTTTTAGTTGGGTGTTGAGTAGCTGTGAAGCTAGGAGATCTGTGGCTTTTCTGTGCAGTTTTGAAATACAAACTAATTTTCTAGCTAGTCCTCATTTTACAGTCTATTTTAATAGTTGGTTTGCTACCGTGGAATGAGACATAAGAACTTATTTTCATCAGCTCATATTGAACATCTGTTTTCAGTGATCCCTGCACATATTTATTGGGGTTGTTCACTGTTGGTCAATAGGTTGTACTGAACACTGAGAAATGTAGTGTATTGACTGATCACTTACTGGAAAGTTGGTGTTCTCTGGAAAAAAAAATCAAGCTTATTTTGCTGAAAGACTGATATTTTTGAACTTATTTTTTGACAGTAGTGTTGAGTTGGTGATCTGATACAGAATAAAGAGCCTCTTTATAGACCTGTGGCACACATTTGGTTATGTCATCTCACTTCAGGATTTTCCCCGAACCAACTTTGCCCTGGGTAGGGCGTGTTGAAATTGTGAAACTCTGAGGCAATCAGTGCAATGGAATTGGAATTTAGGAGGAGAATGATTGACATCTTGTGTAGGCTTGTGATGCTGCAATGTAGATAATAATGTCTCCCCTTTGCATCTTTTATGCTGTCTCTGCTTTCCTGTGCTTCAGATTTTGTTTTTGGACACATACATACACACCCCTACACCCCTCAATTTGTTTAACTTTTCTGCTAGCTCTGCTTTCTCACATCATGTTTAATTTTTTGGCAGCTTCCTTGTTTTTTTGCATTGTTTCGATCTTGTTTCTATTCTTGTATCCTTCCATTAGTGTTTTGGTTTCTTTAGGGCAATAGTAGTATTTTTCTGCCTGAAAGGAAATGTAGATGAAAATGAACATTCTTGGGTTTTGTGTTTGCCCTAGCTGTAGTACTGTGCTATGTTTGACAACATTTTTAAAGTACAGTCACTGTCAGGACAGGTTACTTCAATGACAGATGGATCTGGGCTCTAGTTGATTGCATGGTTCTTGGTGGTTGACAACAAGGGTTATAAAATCATAAGATTAGCTATGCAAGGTCATACAAATGCTCAGTCGAGCCTGGTAACTTGGCCCTGAGAGTGGCCAGTACTGATTTTTGAGGAAAGTTGAGACAGGACAAGCAGGCAGTACTTGAAGTGTACTCTAGAGAACACATCACACTTTAAATGTACAGATGGAGGTGCAAGTTTCATCTTTGTTTCTGATTGTTTTTCATTTTTCTTTAATGAATATGTATATTCTTCCACTTCTGGTGTTTAGGACCTTCCATGACAATGAATTCCAGTTTTAATAAAATGGCGTGTGTCGTATGATGGTTCCATTGAAGGCCTTCCATTTCCTGTACTGTAGAGATCTATGGAAAACTATTCATTTCTTTTTCCATGTCATTCATGATTTCATAAGCTTCTGTCATATCCCCTCCCCAGAATAGTACAAATTAAGTGCTTCTTGCAATAAAAAGTGTTAGATATCTATGATCACCTTAGTCATTCTTTTTCATAATTTCTCTTTTCAAATGGGTAGTAATAGAAATGGAGAATACGGGAGTGGGATATGAACCAAAACTGCATAGTGTGGAAGACACAGATTTGCCATGCATGGATGTATACACTGACAGAATGACGTTTGCTTTTCTGTGCATTTTCTAATGATTCCTAACATTATTTGACTGCTGCTGAGCATTGAGCTAACTCTGCCATAGGCACGTCTGTTAAGCTCCTCAATGAATATGTCAAGTTGTTGCCCATATGATTGATCTGAGACAGCTAATTCTGATTTTGCAATTTGCCTCATTAAGGATCTCAACTAAGTTTCTGATTAAAAGAGTAACTAAAATGGCTATATTTGTTTTAAACAAAAATATTTTTGTTGTTCGGGCTCAGAATGAGACATTTGAATAATAAAAAAAAAAAAGCATAAGACAAGGATGTAGAACAAAGTGGGGTTTTTACTAATTATATAGTCCACTCTGATACATCACACTAAGGCAGTTATTCTGCTAACGGAATATAGCCAACAGAAGATGTTGATGGCTGCAGTTTGACTCTTAAAGCTATTTTAGAGGCTACTTGAAATAATAATGGTCATGCATGTAGTCTTTGGTGCTTGTGCATGAGCTGCTGCTTGAAGACAGGTTACTCTACTGATACTTTTGGAGCATCCTGGATTTTGAGTGCTTTTACAGCTTTATGTCATTGACACATTAAACACAGTCTTGCGAAAAGGAGAATTGATAAGGAAATATATTGTAAAATTCTCCCAATACGATGCTGTACCTCACTGTAGGATTCTTCTTGCCCAGCATACTCACACTTTTGAAAAGGGATCTGCTATGCATTTTGCGGTGCTTTTCACATGATCCCTGAGAAGTTGTGGTTACTGAAAAGTATACAAAGCAACAGATAGTCAGAATTTGGATATGGTGAAGATAAAATAATGACAGCATTGTGATGCCCTCCAGTTCAAATTTGGAAAACTCTGTGGACTAGATTTGGTACATTAAAGCACCCGAATGTGTAAAATTGTGGCTACTGAGGCCTTTGTGGGAGGGCTTGATTACCTGATGAACTATTCAGGAGCAGAGAAAGTAACTGAGATGCCATAGGTGAAGCAGGTGATTCCCTTATCAATTTATTTTAAAAGCACAATTATTTTTTTTTTTTGTGCTAGCTGTTGTAGAAATTGCATCATTTCACTTGAATTTGTTAACTCCTATTTCTGTAGTATTGGATGAGTATTGATGTTTTAATATGCTGAAAATTGAATTAATGTAAGTCTAAACTAAGTTTTGTTAATTCATGCAGGTGAATACAATTTGCTGGAATGATACGGGAGAATATATTTTATCTGGTTCGGATGACACCAATCTGGTAATTAGTAATCCCTACAGCAGAAAGGTAGGTTTGTTTCTGAATACTCAGTCATTTTCAAATAAGATTTAAGTTGTTATTTTTCAAGATATTAAGATATTTGTCGAGATATTATTTTTCATATATTAATTATTATCTGTCAAAGATAATATCAGGTACTTTATAGTGTTTACAAATGGGAACAAAACTTCACAGTGTTTGAAAACCTTAGTATTCTAATCCCTTGTGACATAGGTGTTATCCCATTTTACGGTAGGTGGTCTGGCACAAAAGGAACATGGTCTCACAACAGATTAGTGTCAGACTTAGCAATAGGATTCAGTAATTGTGAAATCCTGCAGTCAGATAAATTGTTTTCCGTTTCATTTTAGTTTTAAAATACTGTATTAGCTTTTGCTGATGTAATATACTGAGTTGTTTTTCCGTGTAATGTTGTTGAAGTCACATTACCTTGTGTGTGCATGTACGTGGATGGAGTTTGTACTGAAATAGGGGGAACAGGTTTGTGAAGGGGAAAGTGCTGTAAAAGCCTCTGCTTTTCCACGTCTGCAGTCACATGGGTTACGATGCAGTTAAGTAGCTTCCAGTAATGTCAGGTAGCATTCATCATGTAGTAGCGGTGTTCCATGCTTCGCTCTTTAAGGAGCTGCTTATAGTTAGATAGAACAGATGCTCTGGACTGTGTCCTTCAGTGCTGGGGATCCTATGCAGCCATGTTAAAGTGAAGTACTCTCTCCCACGCTTTCTCAGAGGTTGAGAACTAAACCCTGAAGAGGTGCTGAAAAATTAAACGTGGTGAGGGAACCAAAATATATGGTTGGTGTGGTGAAAGAGAGTTGAATAGAAGGTTATGGAGGCAGCAATATTTTGACTTCCTGAAGAGCTGTGGTGGGAAAATAATAGTGATCTGGATTGTTGCCTGTGCCTACAGGTAAGGCCCTTTTCCTCACTCCCCCAAGTAATCCATAGCTTCCAAACTTCATCTCTTCCTTTCAACTACTGGTGTCATTCTGACAAAGTTCAGATCAGTGTTGTTAGACCAGGGTTTCTCTTGGACTGAGAGTTCAGCTGAAGAATAAGAGGTATCTAAACAGCTATGAAGTGGATGAAGGATATATTTCAAAGTGAGTATGGTTGGAGAGACTTGCAAAGTAAAAAAATTTCATGCAAAAGGTGTTCAGTATTATTCATTGTGCAGAGTTTATTTTAATATATCATTGTGGGATAGTTGTTCTATAGTTATCTTATAATATAATTATTATATTAAAATATTTTACTAGATGCAGCAATTTAAACTTTATACTTTCATGGGATGATTTGGGATCTTTTGCTCTGTTGTGTATTACTGCTGCACTTAAGCCAAATGAGAAATATAGGAGATGTTTTGTTTTTCTTATTTTTAAAAGTCAGCTGAGTTATTTTTTTGTGTAACAGCAGAACAGATAGATTTTTATTTTTTTTTAATTATTTTTTCCCCCCATATATGCAAATGGAATTATAACCAGCAGGTACGAGCAAGAAGACTTAATAATAAGTGTTGTTCCTGAAATGTATTAGAGATACAATTTTTAATGACTGTTACAATTGCATTAGCTTATTTTCTCTGGCTTGAGTAACAGAATCAATACAGGAAAGGGGAGCAAATTGGTATTGATACCAGAACTCTACTGTAATTCTGTCATCTTGGCGGATACCCTTATCACCATATTTTCTGTTATGAGCTGGCTAGAGTAGCAAAAATAAACTTCAGCCATCAATATAGTCTTTTGTGTTAATAAAATACCTAACTTAAGAAGGAAGCATTTAATCTTGTTTAACTTTTGTTTACATGAGGTTTTTGTAAGTCACTCCAGTTTGTTTTATGTATGGCCAGATGCAAATGTTAATTGTTACCATGTAATGTGTCTCAGAAGAATTTTTTCCAAATATGTTTCTCAAGTTTAAGTAGGTTTTATGTTTATAGTGTTTGTGTATCTGAGGAGAAATGTGTTTCTGAGATTTCTGATAGTAATTGCAAGTTTAAATCAAAAGGATGAGCACTTTATTATACTCTGGGATGGCTGAGAATACATCTTTTTGTGGATCTTTTCTTTCTCATTTTATTTGTTTTAGGCATCACATTACCGGGGGCAGGAAGTGGGTAGAGTTTGGCTGGAGCTAAGGCTCTACCCAGTACAAAAAGATGAGAAAGTATATATTTATGTCAAGTTGACCACTCAGTTTTCAAAGCCTTTAAATGGAAACTGAGACTTTTCTCAGCTAATACCAGTATGAAGACAGATTCTTGTGAGTAGTTACACCCAGGATTTTTGAATCTTTAGCCTGGTTCAGATTCTGAGAGAGAAAGGGTTCAGCTCACATGAGGAAGTGCTGGGGAGGCTTTGGAGAGTGCTTAGTGGGGCTGAAGGTTTACAGCTTTTCTAGAATCAGCATTGCTACTCCATCCACTTTAGGATGGAGTTCTGTTAGATTTGCTTTCCTTTACTTCTAAGGGGGGTTTGACCTCTTCAAAGGAAGTACTATTGAAAAGGTTGGATTGTAAATGATTCTGTGCTGAGTAACTTAAATGGGAACCCTAAATTAAAATACATTCTGAAGGGCTGTATTTCCCACTGATATTTGACTTACATTTGTTTCAACAGGCTGCTTTTCAAAAAGTAAGCTAGAGTGAAAATAAAACCACTTTTTAAACTGGTTTAGTTTTTAATGTGACTTTAAAAATATTGTTTTGTTCATTATGGTGACTTTTTTCTTTTTATTGTAAAGTGTGTCCATATGGATATGGAACTTACACATTTCAGGTTTAAAGAACACAACAGAGTAGCTGCCAGAAATTCTACTTTCTTGCAGGAAAGTACTTATTGTTAGGGATGGAGCTTGTATCCAAGCTTCTGGGATCACTATGTGATTAGTAATTTTGTCCCAAAGATTTAGCCGGTGCTTTTAGAAGAGGTGATCTGAATTCTTGAATTTGTTGCCTCTTCAACTGATTTTCTGTGTAACGTATAACTTAAGCAATTGCAAAAGTTACGAGGATGTCTGAATTACTACTGCTAGTTAAGTACTTTGAAGAACATCTGAAATTCTTTGGTTTCCCCTCATTTTTACTCAGTTGATAAGTATTTGTAGGCTATGTGTTGGTAGTAAAATGCTCCAACGGAGTAAGGTGGTGGTATTGTTTTACTTTGTGTAAATTTTCTCATCTTTTTTACTGCCTAGGCACAACAACTTTTTATGTCTCTTTCTCCCCTCTCTAAGGCAGTATAATAACCAGAGTATAAAAGGATGTACAGTGCAAGTCAACAAGGGCATGGAAAATCTTCTGCATATGATAAATGCTGTAATATTTCAGTCCTTTTTATTACAATACCATACAACATAGTCAGGAAATTGAGGGACAGGCAAGAGGGGTTAGGTCTGCCTGTGAGAAAACTCTTTCCTTTACTGAAAATGTGTAGCTGTGTATATTTCTGAATGCTGTTTCAGTTTACAGTGGAGGAGAGAAGAAGGGAGGGAAAGAAAAATCTTTGATTTTCCAAGTTTGAGGGCAATCATCAAAGGTAGATCTCCACATCTAAACTGAGATCTGCAGATTGGGAAAAATGAAGCAGAAGATTAGAATAAGTTAGCTATTAACTGCATAAAAAGCAAGGGCAGTAGGTTGAGGTTTCTGAAAAAAAAGCAGGGAAAGAAGCACATTTAGTTTGGTGAAAGAAGGACCCTGTACAGCAGAGCAAAGAGAAAAAAGTTTGCTTCCTTATATTCAGTAATAGGGAGGAAGTGGTGGAGAACTGGCAAGAGTAATTTATGGCTGTAGAGATGCCCCTAGTTATTTTTTTTATTTTATTTTTTATTAGGGAGATCAAAAAGGATTTCTTGGCAGGACAAAAATATTTCTTTCATAGTAGCAATAACGTAAAATCAGAGGCGGGATTGACAGATGACATGTCTTTAACTGTCGTCTGAACTAGGGTACCTTATGAACTTCTGAGTTGCTGCTTTGATACTGAGTTCCTAATTTCTTTTGAAATCTGGGTTTTGAAGGTTTTCAGTAAAATGCAGAAACCTGAAAAAAATCTAAATGAAGAGGTAGATTTATTGAAATAAAATGAATGGATTATCTCTCCTGATTTTGATACTGAGCCTTGTGTATCTTTCAAAATATGCAGACACACTGTTGTTACTTTTTTTTTAATTGTGTAAAAGGTGTGAAATAGTAGTTGTAAAATACTAGGCACCAGCTATCACTGACAGCAACTTCATTTGTGTAGTGTTTTCTTTAATTAAGTTAATTGAGTGGAAATTTGGAAGTAACTTTAAAACAGTAAACAACTTGGTAAGTATTTTTTTCCTATTAGTACTGGTGAAAATGCAGTTTGGTTTCAATGCTGCAGGTAGGAGAAATAAGGTAAGAATAGAATTTTACTAGTGCACAGGAAAGCATATGGAGGGTTTTTCCAGTTTTAAAAGACTAATAAGTATGTTAGGAAATA
Organism: Charadrius vociferus; assembly: GCF_000708025.1. NCBI lineage: Eukaryota > Metazoa > Chordata > Aves > Charadriiformes > Charadriidae > Charadrius > Charadrius vociferus. Next base: position 3,008,000 of record NW_009649568.1, read on the forward strand.
TAAAGAGACATCACAAAGTGTTTAAAACCATCTGTGATGGTGAAGTAAATTATATGCTTCTCTGCTCTACTGTACATGAATAACGTTCATTGAGACTAAGTCAAGTCTTATTTTATTGCCCTATAATTGTGTTCTTAAATGTTTATTTGTTTTTGACTGGTTTCAAAACATCCTTTCTTATAAACTTCAGTTCTCCTTTTCAAAGTAAGTTTATTTTAAGAGTAGCATCAATTTTTAAAGACTGTAAAGTTGGCTTGGATTACAATGCCTTGTTCTTCTTGACCCAAAATATTCCAGATCTTCTGTATCACTCCTCACTGACATGCCGGCTGGCTGCACTATCACCTTGAACTAATGTTCTACATTAAGAAACCTGAAGTGATATATAACTAGCATTTTAAAAACAAAAGGTAGCAGTTCCATTTCAGTGCTTTCATTTTGCAGGATACTTTGTGCAAGGGCATAAGTGAATGCCTCTTGTAGAAGCACTTTGTTTGTAGAAGAAATTTGGTGTAAAGACAGCTTCTCTGATCTGTTGTATTAAACTGTAAATCTAAATGGCAGCCTGTACATAACTGATGTTTTATAGTACCAGTCTGTGTTATTTTCCCATTCTTTATTTGCTTTGAAAATATTAACCTGATACAGCCTTCCTTCTTCTTTCTTCCTTAGGTCTTAACAACCATTCGCTCAGGACACAGGGCCAATATCTTTAGTGCAAAATTCTTACCGTGTACCAATGACAAACAGATTGTATCTTGTTCTGGAGATGGAGTAATTTTTTACACTAATGTTGAACAAGATGTGGAGACCAACAGACAATGCCAGTATACGTGCCACTATGGAACTACCTATGAGGTACCTCACAAAAGTATATGATAATTTTAAGATAGGTAGAATATGTATTTTCTTGTCTTGTTGCCCCAGATTTTAAACAGACTGGTGAAAGCTTTATATCGGTGAGATTTAAAGAACCTTCCTTCTAGGTTTTTTGATCTTTTTCTTAGAGTAGGCTTTAAAAGAGAAATATGTTGTCTAAACTAAATGGAGAACTTTCCAAAAAGTACTGTCATTAAGACCACTTTCTTTGCAAATATAATAGCTGAATACACTTTCACTGAAAGAATCCTCTGCAGAGCAAAACTGATTTAAATTCTTCTTTCTGAAGTAGCTTGGGAGGTGGGGGCAGCACCTGTGTTTTGTATTTTTATTTTTATTCTTCCCCCCAACTTTTCAACAGTTTAATGTCTTTTTCACAATTTCAATCCTAAGAAATGCTTATTTCAGCATGTGTGAATAGCAATCTGAAAAATGTATTTACAGTTTTAGGTAATTTCTCTGTTTTGTATTCAATTAACTCTATGTGTAAATTTCGAGCCAGTGTTTTCAATTGTCCCTTGGAAGTTTTTTTCATGTAAATAGGCAAGTGAAGAAACGAAGTGTTAAGTTAGGAAGATGATCAGATTTATTGATCTATTTCTTTATTTTAGTGACAGCAAAATTTGCTGCTTGTAAAACTTACGTGCTTAAAATAGAAAAAATACAGCTATTTCCATCTTAGGTTATAAATGTTCCAGGTTTTTTGATTATTTGTTTGTTTGAGTACTACAACAGTAAACACACAGGGGAAAAATACCAAATCCATTGCTTCTTTTAATTTCATAGCAAGTTTTTAAATCTCTTTCTGTGTATGTTAAGTGAACAAAATATTTTAAAATCTCTTTTTAAAAAAAATGGGGTGTGTGAAAAGGTTGTGTGAGAAAAGAAAATGGCTGAAGTACTGCCAGAATTCACTTTTGATTGTGTAGTAAAACTATCCTTATGGTTGTAATGACACACATTCCACTAAAGGTTTTGACAAAAACACTTCCTGTCTGCAGGGTAACTTTGTAGGTTAGTTGAGCAAACCTTGTGGTATTCACTCTGTTTCTGGAATTTGTGGCTTTGGTTTTGGTTTGGCTTTACCTGGGTTTAACACAAGATCTGTATTTTCACTTTTGCAAAACATAATTCTGGATCCCGAGCTTGCATCATCTCCTTTTATTCTTGGGATTTGTTTTGACTGAGCAACTGCTGTTTCCTTTGAATATCATCAGTCCTTATGGCCCCCAATCAGAAGCTTAAACCGCCTCAGTTCTCACTGAAGTTTAGCATATATAGTAGTCTGTATGCTCGTCTGTGGATTCTGCAAGTTGATTGGATGTTCTCTGCATCTCAAATAAGATCTGCCTTTTCATAAGAACATCTGGAGAGTGAGATGCTATTTCTTAAAGCTGAAATGTCCTCATTGAGGAGCGGGTCTGTCAAGTTGTTGCATTAGGACTTCCTGAAGAAATAGGAGTCCCTCCTTGCTGGCTGGCTGCAGGCTTGAGGAGCAGCCAGTTACTGCCTCAGCTGGTACTACTGTTAACTGAGTAGCTAGCTTGTGAGTATTATATCAAACATTTTTGAGCTTGAGAATAGGAAAATGGTTATGGATACTGTGCTGAGGAAACATGAACATAGTGGCAGAAGTATCATTAGAGCAGTGGGTTTGGGTGCATGAAGTTTTGTGTCATGGGTTAGGCGCTCAGAGTACTGCAAATGAAAGAGTTGGTGGCAGCATAAAAGTCATCATGAGAAGTCACTGTGGCAGTCATAAGTTTTGATCTGCCTGACCTTGGGTTGACCAGCAGTTTAGTTGAATACATGAGGTGATTAACACCAGGGGGTGCTGCAAACCAATGATCAAACTGGGAAAAGTCAATGAAAGCAGTTGCCAGTTGTGCTTGTGGGTCAGGAGTAGTAACAGAGGCTAGAACATAACACTTCTAACCTGTAATATAAGATGCCAGTTGTTTCTTTGCAAGGTGTTGTCTGTCATCAGTAATGATGGTATGCACATTGCAAGCTACTAAACCAGATGATGAATATAAATTTGATAGGTACAAGAAATCAAACTTGTCAAAACAGACCTTAAGAGTTTAAAAAAATATTTTCCATGTAGAATGACTATAACAGAACAGTAACTAGTTGTACAGAATATAGTAAATTTTGAAGAAATTTACTGTAGTAAATAAGTTGAAGAGAGTATGGACATTGCATTGCTATATGCACAGTCAAAATGGTGGTATTGGGGATGATTTTTATTCAGCAAATAATGTTAACAAGAGGACATTATTCTTGTTTTGAATGACAGCAGTGCAATACTCTTTTGGTTGTTTATACTGGTTTTATGCACAGTTAATGGAAAAGATCTCAAAACCCCTGTGTGGTGTTGACTATTTTAACAACTGTGTCTCCTTTTGAAGTTATTTTTCTTAGCCTGTATTGCACTGAGGTTTAAGATATCTAAATTTGAGCTCTCTTCAAAAAGTCTTTGAAAAGATAGGTTTATGAAACATTTTGGGAGGTACTTTTTATAAAGATGATAAATTCTGTTAGTGTCTTAAACCTTGTATTTGAACATTAAGTGCATTTATTATTGTGTGGTGTAGCAGACCTTTTTTTCTGAGCCTTGGCATATGAAAGTATAATAGTGTAAATAGCAGGGGTTTTTAAGCAAATGGCTGATTAACAGCTTCAGCTTCTGGTGTAGCACAACTTTTGTCACTGAGTGGTTTCTGGAGTGGGAATATCATTTCAAAATATCATGATGTTACTGCTCAGCTGTATGTAACTACATCATCGTATTAAATATAGAACTTTGACTCATTGGATTCTCTAAATAACAAAAGCTAACATCATCTGCCCCTGAGGTTCTAATTCTAAATGTGAATATGGTTTGAATTTATACTGCACTTCAAACTTGGAGTTTGTGACAGTTCAAGACATTACGAAAACATCTATTGAAACCAGAGGAATGTGGAAATTTGTGTAGATTGTTATGAACTCTGAGATAATTGGATGATTGTTTTTTATTCTGGAGGAGAATAGAATAACTAGAGAGGGAGAAGGAAGGACTTGAAACACATTTCTGGAGAATTTGTTGTTTATACAAGGTCATTACAAGTTTATTTTTACTCAGCCAGATGCTATTCTTTATTGCCCTTCATGTTAATTGCATTTGAGAAGGAGAATGTACTTTAATGAACAATTCTTACCTTCATATTTTCCATAAAGTAAAATGATCGTATAACTATATATTTTTAAAGTTAAATAGAAAGGGATTTTTTTAAGTTAGTAAAAAAGGGTTTAATATGTATAATGTATACTTGTTGAACTTAAGAAGAATTGTTACTATATTTAATTACTGGAGTATGCACTTCTCAATTTTTCTATTTTAGTGCTTATAAAGTACTTAGTATGATTTTAAACACCATGCATAAAATTTGGCATGTGCAAGTGGAGGTATGTACTGCACTATTACATGTATATTTTGAAACAATATTAGTATGAACAAAACTAAAATAAAGCTACTGGAAATAAGAACTTGCTGTGTTGTACCACATTCAGCAACATTCTTAGAACAAAGTAAATATTTTCAATGTAAGTTATGTATTGAAATACAGCAAAAATACTGGAATGATTTAGTGGATTGAAGAACAATTGCTGGCTTTTATAACTGCATTAATAAAATCAATTTGAGTGAATGTGTAGTGAAAAACACTTTTTCAATATGTTATGCTAACATATTGAAGAATAATGGTTATAGCTCAGAAGTTTATTGTTCCGTTGTTATTAAAACCTTTGTTTTGTTCTGTCTGTTAAAATTCTTGTTTGTCAGCACTAAGGTTTGGCACAGGGCACATTGTCTCAGTTAATGTACTGAGCATTGCAATAAGAAATGCTGAATCCTGCAGAGATTACCTTTGTAATCCCACTTTAGGTAGAGGGATTTACAGATATCCATAGGTTGCTTTTATTAACAGTTGGCGCTGGGGAGAAGAAACCATCACATAAGAAGTGTTACAGAATCACTCATTTCTTCTGTGTTAAATTAGCGTATTAATTGGTTTTTGTAGCTTTATAAATGTCTATGAAATTTCTGATAGCAGCAGTAGTATAGGAAAAGAAAAATACAGCTAGTTTCTACAACATTGTTTTTTGTTCGAGGAGTAGCATGTAAAAACATGTTTCATGCATGTTCATTGATCTGTGGAATTCAGCTTTGACGTTATGGTTGCTTGCCTTTTTATTTTGTCTTAAAGGAGGCCTTCTTGCGTAAAGCCATACATGTGAGACTCCATATGAGTCTTCCATAGTTTGAGTAGGGCTAAGGTCAGGAAAATGGTAGAATGTGCTCTCTTAAAAAGTAAAAAAAAATGCAGTGAGGAGGTAGGTTAATAACGGCCTTTAATGCATAGTTGCTTCAGGGGGCTATTTTGAATGTGAAGGAGTGGCCCAATGGGAATAAAAGTCATCTAGTACTTTCATGTCATTCAGATTTCTGAGGGGTTTGTTTGTTATTGTCTTCAATTACTTGACAGAAAATAAACTGAGCTGTTGAATTATTGTGGCAAATTGATTACTTATTTGAAAACTGATCGCAGTAAATGTATGTTGCTTATTAAAAGGTAATAGAAACAACTGTAAGCTTTGACCTGTAAATATTAATCTTATGTGACATTCCAGAGTTTGTTTTAAATTCAGTAGTTCAAACCTTGCCTTGAAATTGAAGGAACATCAGCAGTGGTTTAGTTTTCTGCTTTATTTCAGTAGAAAGCTTTACTTGAGTCATCATTGCTTCAGTCTCTGCTGCTGCTCAAAATGATGATGAATGTTCAAATTAATGGTATTTCTGGAAGTATTAATACTTTTTCTTCTTTTCTTGAGCAGATTATGACAGTACCAAATGATCCCTATACTTTCCTCTCTTGTGGTGAAGATGGCACTGTAAGATGGTTTGATACTCGAATCAAAACAAGTTGCACAAAGGAAGATTGTAAAGATGTAAGAGTGAAATCTTTTAATAAAGATGACCTAAATGTAGAGCTGTACATCATACAAACATAGGATATGAATTCTGGTAAGGCTTTTAGAAATAATAGATTTCAGGGTCGTTGGTGGAGATGACAACATATTTCCCAAGAAACAAAAAAAGTCTGGGGAGCTTTTTTCTTTTTCTTTTTTTCTTTTTTTTTTTTTCAAATTTATTTCATTTTAATATCTCCTTTGGCACTTTTTAGTTCATGAACTTTGGTGTGAGGCTTTAGGTATGGTAGAAAAGGTTCTGTGTTGAAATTAAATCTCTTGGTCTGCTTTACATTAGTTACTATAGAGTGCAGAGTTGAAGGCAAAAATTGAACCTTGAAAAGTCATCTGCAGCCTTGTGTTCTTGAGCACCCTATGTCCCTCCATAAGAAAAGATTTTGTAATGAATTAAACTACATCAAATTAATCACTGGTATTACTCCCTAGAAGGTAAGATATTGGTGGTGTCCACAGTGTTTGATTTCAGAAACAGTTTTAATACTGCACTGGAGAAAAACTGACACCAAAGTATGTATTACTACTCTTGATTAATTCTATTCTGCTTTCTGCATATTTACCAGCTCTAGGGGTTTCTTTCTTTCTTTTCTTCTACCCAATTATCTGCCCATAGATTAAATCTATTCTCATCCTTTAAATTCATTTAGACTGTTTCTGCATATTTGGTGCTGTTCTGACTCAACAGTTATCTATGTTTCCATAGGAAAATCCAAGGTGCAAGCTAATTTATAAATCCATAGTTGTTACGCTTATCTGGTTTTAAGTGTTTGTTCCCGTGGTTTGTTTTGGTTTGGTGGTTTTCTTTTTTAGTTGATCTCATTATCTCTTTCTTTCTCTGATAGTTTTCCTTCTCTGCAGTGGCTTTTCTGTTTGACATATTTACAATCTATCTTCACAGGGCCAGACCTAGTTTTCTCAAAACCTCCTTGACTAATAGGCCTGTGTCCTGAAGTAAAATATAAAATTATACTTCAAATATTCAGAACTCTTATTTGAATGCTGTATTTTGGTTTGTTCCAGGATATTTTAATAAACTGTCGGCGTGCTGCCACTTCTGTTGCTATCTGTCCACCAATCCCGTACTATCTTGCTGTGGGTTGTTCTGATAGCTCAGTAAGAATATATGATCGACGAATGCTTGGTACAAGAGCAACAGGTAGGAACCATACCTTACAATAAGCTTTTCTAACTATTTACAGCTCCAGTTTCAGGTTGGGTTTTTTTTTTCCAAAATAGATGGTGAAGGACTAAAGTGTAATACTGAATGAAGTATAGCTTGCTTCACTGAGAACTATGCTTTGTAATAATAGTCATTTCACTCTAGTATTTGCTAATACAGAAATCTTCAAGTAAGTAAACTTAATCTCTTCATCCATTAGAATACATTGTATACTGAATGCAGAAAAAGACATTTTGCAATGTCTCTTCTTTTGTCTTGAAACGTGATTCCAGGATTCCAAAAAGCTGGAGATTACAGCCTGCAGTGGTCCACCAGAATTTAATTAAGTTCTTATCTTGTCCATGCCGGAATGTGTTGCTTACTTATGATCTCTATAATGTCATGCAATATGCTTATCTTTGCAGTGGTTGTTGCTATATCTAACATAATTTCACTGAAAAGTTACAAATTCTTCATGTGAAAGCTAGCATGCTTCAGATGCTTGCCTAAGGATTTTATAAAAAATTGCAGGTGACAAGCAAAAGCGTGTTATGTAGTTTAACATATCTCTTACAATGTGTGATCAGCGTATGTTTGGACACATGCATTAATACACATAGTTGTGCCTACGCATTCATGCAATTAATCAGTGTCACAAAATCGGTCATTTCTTGCAGCGTTTTCCTGTTGATGATTGTGATGGAAGAGAAAGGAAACAGTAAAGATCACTTAATAAACATAAAAGTACTCCTCTCATCAGGCTAACATTCTTATATGATCTCTCCTTTTCATCACAGTGGTCAGCAAAACTGTGAGAACTGCCTAAGGAACAGATTTGGGGGAGTTGATTAAAAGGTACTATGTACCTGCTTTTCTATTGTAATAATACAGGAATAGAGTAAAGGAGAGAAAAGACGAAAATTTGGAGACTAATTTTTCTGGGTATATTGGTATAGTGTCCTGTTGTCTGTTTTGCAGTATTTTGGGGTTGTGGTTTGTTTTTTTGTTTTTTTGTGTTTTGGTGTTTGTTGTTTTGATTTATTTTTTTTTTTTTTAAGGGGTGAGGTATTCTATGACTAGTGAGCAAACTGTTGATTTTCATTGAAAACTCTGTTTCAGTCCTTATGTAGTGTGAGATGATAAACTTTGAACATGTCTGTGGTCAAGGACAGACTGTTGCACATACTAAGCTGCAGCAGGTACGCCATGCAACAAACAGCTAGCTGGCAAATTCTGAGTTTTTCGAACAGTCTGTTTTTCTCAGTGTTAGATCTTCTTATAAGTAACTTTTATCTGCACACAAATTTGTAATTCTAGAATTTAAGATTATGGTAGTGTGTGGGATGGAGGTGATTTGTCAGGGAAGCATGGTAAGTCCAATGTGTTGTATAATTCTGTGGTTTCAAAGTAGCAGTATTATTATGGCTCAAAGAAGAAAAACTAGTATTTTTTTAAAACATTTTGGGTATGTATATCCTAAATTTTCAAAGTTTTGTATAATGAATTTCTTTCTAATTTATGTGTAGATGCAGATTTGCATTATTATTGTGTAAGTGTTCTTTGGTTCCAAAAACTTCCATTTGTACTACATTTCACAGATGCACACACTGTCATGGTTATGTGATATATGAATATATTTGTGTGTGTGCGTTAATCTTTTTTTTTTTTTTTTTAAATGTGCATAGTGTTTGTAAACAAAGATATAAAATACTAGTAAGTTCTGATATGTCACTATTTGGATGCAATTTAACACAAAAGCTATAGAATACATAGCTTTTCTCTGATGATCTTTTGTTGAATGTTAAATAAGGAGTATATTGAAGCTTTTGAAAATTTACAATAGTAAATGTGTCATTTCTTTATCTCTCTTCTCCCTCCACTGTCTTTTTTTTTTTTTTTTTTAAATATAGGGAATTATGCTGGTAGGGGCACTGTTGGAATGGTGGCACGTTTTGTTCCTCCTCATCTCAATAACAAATCCTGCAGAGTAACGTCTCTATGTTATAGTGAAGATGGTCAAGAGATCCTTGTTAGCTACTCTTCAGATTACATATACTTGTTTGATCCCAAGGATGACACAGCACGAGAACTTAAAGTTCCTTCTGCTGAAGAGAGACGGGAAGAGGCAAGTGATTAAGATGACCCCTTTTCATGTGTTTTTTTTCTTGTGGCACACTTATATCGGTTGTATTTCCCTTTAATCTTAAATTAATGTTGCTGTTTTCATAGATTGAGATGTGGCAAGTAGATTGTGTTACAGAATTTGCATATTTTCGCTTAATTAATTTATTTATATATTTACAATATTTTGTCACTCTGGTTTTCTTTTTTGTCTCTTCTCTCTTTCGTAAAGATGAGAAGGCATCTACATGAACCTCAGGTTATAACACCAGCAAAGGTGTCAGGTCACTCTTAAGGTGTATTCTCTGTTATTTTCTGTGCCTCCGAAAGCATATTCCCTGAAATCAAGTGTAAATACTCTTTGTTAAAAGTTATAATTTAATGACAGAGATGACAGGGTACAAAACGTTCAGATTGAGGAGGTGAGTCGCTGCTGCTGAGCAATATTAAAAGTTTCAGCAGCGTAACCAAAACACAAGCAGTTGTTTATTACCCGCTCAGCTACAATGATGCTGACCCTTCCAGTCTAAATTTTCTGATCAATATAAACCAAATCTCTTTAACTACAGTGAAGTTATATACATCTCTCCCCTTTCCCCCACCACCTCTACTCCCCCAACCATCCACTCCTTCCCCGCCCCCGGCATTATACTTACCATTTCACAGGCTCCTCTGTATCCTGAGGTCATTCATTACCTTTAGCCTGAGACAGGAGCCTCAAGGGAGTTTAGGACCTGTCAGCATTCTGCTGTCTTTGCTGGGAGGATGAGTGTGATGATAATGATGGTGATTTCTTCCTCCTCTTTGCTGGGAGAAGCATGATGTTGATGTTTTCTTCCCTATTTTCTTAAAGTCTGCTTGAAGACCATTTTTATTCATTTTTAAACATGTTTTACACGAAGTGGGTTTTTTTATTAGTCTGCTAATATGGCGTGGTTTTGCTTTTAAATGCTTGTTCTTTGTCCTTGTTGTTACCCCTAAAACAGCTGTTGCTTGGGTCCAGCCTTTCAGTACAATTAACAGCCATGGGAGAGTTGCTGAGAAGGTGTCTCTGGTATCCTCCTGTGTCCACACCTGCAGGATATCTGCTGTCAGCCCATGCCTGTACTACTTTATGCTGCATCAGTGTCCTGTGTTCATAGGTAGTTTTTTCTGGCACAGCTTTGCTAGCTGTTTGTATCAAAATTGTTAACAAGAAGTCATACGCCACACATCTATTAAAATCTAAGCAGAACTAAAGCAAATTAGGAGATAATCACCTGGTCACTAGACAATTGCTGGTGCAGCTAAATGAGCTAAAAGAATGCTCCAAGCAAGTCTAAAGCCTGACAAGTGTGAGACTTGTGTTGTTAGCTTGATATTAAGCCTGTGGCCCGTTACTAGCAATGACCATGCTGTATTTACTGGGCCACAGGCTGCTGTTACTAGGACAAATATTGTTGATCAGAAGGGGGTGTAGATTTTAGGACTGAGGAAGTATGTCCAGCTGACTTACAATGCTACCTCACTGAGGCAGGAGAAAGCAAAGAGGAACCCAGAAAAAATTAAGTAATGAACAAATGATTCTGTACTTCTCCCTTTCTTCTATGTAATGTTAATCTGATGTGAAGTAATTTGGTGGAGAATTGACTGCCCAGTTACTATAGAGAGAGAAGATTGTGACCACCTGTTAAGAACAGATCCTGTGTATTCTTTGCTTTTGTAGGGACAGAGTATGCCCTGTAATCTCTTCTGGCTGGGTGATTTTACTTAAATGCTATTTTTATTTCAGCCTGGCTTTAAGTTGTATAGAGTAGAAGGAATGTAAAGCTTTCTTCTGGAATCTGCTAGCTACTTAAAGTTAACACTTTAATATGCTTTTGCCGCAGGGGTTTTGCATGTAATTTAAAATTGTCACCACACCTATTCACCTTTTGTTAAGCCAGCAGTATCCAGGCGAAACACTTACTTTCAAACTCTGAACTGCCTTTCTGAATGTTCAAAGCACTAGCCGTTTCTTTTCAAGTTGCTGAAAGTAAC
>NW_009649568.1:3019259-3032092 GCF_000708025.1 Charadrius vociferus
AAATTGAAAAACCACAAGTTAAAAAATAAACTAAAGTGTATTTTCATAAAATGTCTTTGTTTTGTTAATGTCTGGTTATTTTTTCCTTTTGCTTAATTGCAAATCCACATTTCATTAAACTGAAGCTGTTTTTAGCATGAAGAGGTGAATGTTTTTGCAGAATTCAGGCTGAATTCTGGAAAACCTTTATTATTGCTCAGTATGGAAAGCCTCAATTAACTTAGTAGTGCATAAAATAGAAGCTGGATTAGTTCAGTGTCATTGATTTAGACTGTTGAACTTCCATATAGCTAAAACTTTTGGATTCTATTGATACAGTGTTGTGCTTATTCATAGTTGATCTGAACATATGGCTAATGTTCCTATTTTTGTGACATACAAATTTATGTAACTTAAGAAAAATGAGATACTGCATTTATATTTCAACTTAGAATTCTGTACTGTCTAACATAAATAGCTTTGTAATGCCTTTCTCTTTTTTTTTTTTTTTTTCCCCTAGTTACGGCAACCTCCTGTTAAACGTTTGCGGCTAAGAGGGGATTGGTCAGATACTGGACCAAGAGCAAGGCCTGAGAGTGAACGAGAAAGAGATGGTAAAGTGTTTGCAGTTGGGGGTAGTGGTGTTGTTTTGCATGTGTGTTTTGTTTTGTTTGTTTTTTTTAGTTTGATTTGGATTTTATTTTCCATGTTTTTTGAAGTATTTCTGAAATATGTGTTTGATTGAACTATTCATATTTTAAGAATCAGGCGGGTCTTAAGATCGTTTTCTTAGAATTTAACACAGAGCTGCTATTCTACAGTGATTTTTAAAAATATCTAAATTGAAAATATTCTTACCAGAAAAATTGTGTTGTTTCAGTTAGGCTGCTGTAAATCAAGGGGAGCTTACTTCATTGTCATTGGTCCTGTAGTAACACAAATACTTGTTTCCCTTTTTGTAGTCAAGCCTCATATGCAATCAAAGTTACCAATGAAATGCTCTGTAATGGTTACATTAGGGGACTCGAACTCAAAGCAATAGGATTCTAATATTGTAGCTTTAATTTTTTTATAAAACACATGTAGTGACTAAATTTTTATGCTTATATGTTCATGTTTGTAATATATTACTCATTTACTTGATGTTTCAGTAGGTAGAGCATTTAGAAAGCTATGCTTTAGTGTCAGAAAATGGGATACCAAAGCAGGGCAGAGGATGCTTTGTCACTCATCTTGCTCTTTATCTAATGATGTGTTTCTGTTTAAATCTGGCAGTTGTGAGGGTACAAGTATTTGTTCTACTTCCCTTAAATCTGTCTCCCTTTTCTGCCTACCATTTCCCTTTCCAGATTTTCTTTGTTGGTTTTCTCATCTTCCTGATTCCCTAAACTAGAATAACAGTGTCTAGCTGTATCAGACTAATAATGGTCCATGTAGACTAGGATTCTCTGTCTGACACAGACAAAAGGAGACGCTGTTTAGGGAGAGAATGTGAGCCTGTCCTCTTACCTTAGTCTGTTACCTTTGTTGCTTCCCCACTACTCAGAATTACTGGATTAGAAACTTTAGAGTGTACGTTCCCATCTGTTCCCTTGGAATCTGTGTGTGGTTCTATTGCTTGTGAGTTTCTGTAATCCTTTTTTGAACCTGTTGATGATATTTCATATGGCAAAAAAATCCAGAAGGTCAGTGCCCACCGTGTAAAGGAATACTTTCTTTTCTTTTAAACTGCTCTCTTAGTTTCATCACGTGCCTTCTTATTCTAGTATCACAGGATTTGATTATTAACAGTTTTACATTCTGTTTACTTGGTGCTTTCATTCCACAGACCTTATTTGTGTACCTCCTCATATTAGGGACACTTTTGCTATCATTTTTGTTGCAGGTCTTTCTCATCAAAATTAGTTGTAACTTTGCCTTTGCACAAAGTTACTGTTTAATCTAAATTCTTTTTCAGCTAAATATCTTCGGTGTCCTTCTAGCTGTCTTTTTCCCCATAGTATCAAGTAAATATGCTGGGAAGAAAATCAAGCCTGAGAAAAGGACTTCTCCACTGGACTCCTCCACTGTAGACATTGGCTAGATTTTTATTTTCTCAAAACAAAGCTTCAGTATCTTTACTGTGCATTATTTAATACAACTGTATAGTGACTGAGAGAGAATAGCTATATTGCATTAGACAGGCATGTGGTGACCTGTGACTTATTTTTCTGTTAACTGTTCATTGTCCTGTCTTCCCATCATTAACCACCTTTTTGTCTGTTTTTTTCTGCTGTTGCATTCCATTTTTTTGTGTTTTAAGCTTCTGAGGTCAGAGCTCTTTTGCCCTAGGGTACAGGAAGGGAATGAAGGATCGCAGTGGAGGGTCAGAGACCTGCAGTGTGGAAATAAGGATAGACAAAGGCATTGGGGTCAGATTGAGGGGCATTGTTTTTTTGGGGGGGTAGGTTGGTGTGTTCCCCTTTCCTTCTCCATTCCCAACAATGTCTTTTAAACTCAAGCAAATAATCTAAAAGCAAGGTCTAATGATGATATATTCAAGCTATATCCTAGCAGTGAAGATTATATGCAGTCCTGTAAGATAATAGGTTGCTCCAGGTATTTGATTAGTCTTTCAGCTTTTGTAACATCTGTGCAGGCACTGATGTTTGAGATGTATTCTCACTATACATGTTCTTCCCAAGTATGGTCCAGAATCTTTCAGTGTTACCTTTTGTGTGCAGGGTATGAAAATATTTTTTGTTTCACAGAATACAAAAAACACTTAAAGATTCAAATATTCTATTTCAGCCCCTTACAAATGGAATTTTTCCTATTTTCTTGAAACAATTTTTTTTTATAAGTAGTAAAACCTGAAAAAAAATGAGGAAAAAATGTTTTGAGTTATATTGAAAGAATGTCAAAGATTCTGCTGCTTGAGAGTCTTTGCAGTCCTGACGCCTGATTCAAAATGTGAAAATGAAAATCCCTAAAAGAACTTTGCTGCTATATTAAATTACGCTTATGAGGAAAATCTAAGTCGTGAAGAAGCCTTTTGGAAATGTTAAAAACATAATGTGCTAATTTTATGCTAGTCTTTTTGCTCTTTCATTGTTTAATGATAAAATTGGTTATTTTATAATCAGCTGGAAAAAAATAAAAATCTAAGCTTTCCTAACTTATTTATGGAAGAAATAGGGGGAAAAAATGAATGCTTTTTTAAAATTTGTAGATAAAACTTTCACATTACTTGTTTTACAGGGGAGCAAAGTCCTAACGTCTCTCTAATGCAAAGGATGTCAGACATGCTTTCAAGGTGGTTTGAAGAAGCTAGTGAAGTTGCACAAAGCAATCGAGGACGAGGAAGATCACGGTCCAGAGGTAATTTCCTTCTTTTCAAGAATAATAATTACAACAGAAAGTATGTTTATACTGAATGTACGGGCCTCGAATATCAGCCTTTATGAGGTGTAAATTAATTTTTAGTGCACTCTGAAGAACTGAGCACACTTGTTTGCCATATGAATGGTAATGCAAAGGAAACTTTAGAGACAGAGTTAAATTTACCTTTGGGCTCTTGTTTTTCTATTTTTAATTAAAGGTGGGACTAGTCGGACAGATGCTTCTGCTACTAATAACATGCCACCTAATACAGAATCAGAAACTGCAATGGAAGTAGATGGTTCTGAGAAACTTCAGTCATCATCATCTTCTACAATGTCAGCCCAAGCTCCTTCAACATCATCTTCAACAGAGAGTCCCCCTTCAACTTCATTATTGTCCTCTCCTGATAATGAACAAAGGCCTTCTTTAGGGGCCTCAGCTCAACCTGTGCTCCATCAGTCTGGTGAGAAGAAATCCATCTTGTCGTTGTGTGTGAAAAATGCTTTTAATAAGAAACACTTTTATTTTAGGATATTTTGGGTAATTGATCTCAGTCTGTTTTCTTTCTTGCACATCCTTAATGAGAGTAGGTATTTTGTAGTTACCGAGTGACTTAAAGCAAGAGTAAAACCATCAACTGAATACGTTTGTCTGAAGAAAGAATCTCAAAGAGATTTTTCTTTTGAAGTAGAAATAAAAAATTACTGCTTGTTTTTTCTAAACTTACTGTTCTCTTCATGGAATATAAATAACATCATGCCGCCTTCAACTGTGATTTGGCTGTAGCAGCATCTGTGCAATGAATAGCAGAACCTATGCCTGTTATCAGAGGAAATAGAGAATGTCTCCTTCAGTAGGAATCTACATCCTCAACATTTCGCTCAACAATGTTATTTTTTTGCTTCTCAAAAGTATCTGGATGGACAAGGTTCGCCTTGCATGTTATTCCATTATTGGTTAATAAATTATACTACATATTAAGTTTTTATATCTTGAAGAAACTCATCTGCATTTAATACAAACTTATGTTCTTATTGTGGGACAAAGAAGAAAGTATATTCTGCTGTCCATGTCAGAAACTTATTTGGGTAGTAAAAGAGCACCTTGTACTTTGACTTGCCCTTTTCCGTCGCTATGCAGGAAAAGATGCCATAGGCTTTAGAGTTAAATATTTGCATGAGAGTTTATTTTTACTTTTTTAAAGTGAGTTTCTAGGCCTCACAGTTGTGGTGGAAAGTTTGATGTGATCTGAAACACCTACAGGTTCAGAATTTTAAATCTCGTGGGGTTTGTGTAAATTCACCTTTTGTCTTGTACCAATTCTGTTGTAAAAAAATCAAGGTCATTGTCATTGGAAAAGATGACTGATAGCGTCTTCAGGCCCTAAATTGGATATTCTGGAGGAAAGGAGATATGGGGATTTCCTAGGGAAAAGTGTGCTATTTGGTGTACTGTGGCTTCTGCGGCCAAAATCTTTGGGACAGGTGAGAAATGATGAGGTATCTATCTGAAAGGCATGGAAGCTAAAGGCATAAGTTGAAATTCATTAAATGTATCATTCTCACCCTTTCAAACCTTGCAACTAGTCTCATACTTATTAGAGGAAATAAACAGTGAGCAGAAGCATGACAATACACAGAGTCAGCTACTATGTCTAGAATAAGTGAATGCTAGAAAATTTATTTAGTAGCAAAGGCTTTTAGTCACCTATGCTTTTTATTAGTATTGGTGTCAGCTTGCTGCAAGCTCAAGTTTCTCACAATATGCACACAAAAAATTGATTAAGCACTCTACTCTTATTCAGTGTAACCTGATTTAGCTGCCACTATCACTGGTACAGAGGGATAACCATCAAAGAACACACATACCATTACCAAGGGTTCATTTTTATATATTTATTTCTTTTTTTTTTTTAAAGTATATGACATATTCTGGAGCTTACAGTTGCCAGGAGAGTATGTCCCATATTAAGAATTATTGATTGAAGTCATTGAAACTTTGTGGGTTGCATAATGATAATGCACTAGAGAGCATTTCTGGAATTATGGTGCATTTTCTGTCCTGCATTTTAAAGAATGTATGTGGACTAGAAAAAGTGTTTTCCTCTTTTTCTCTAAATCTGTCTGAATTTCTAAGTAAAAGTTTATTCTGCTAGCATGAAGCTGAAGTTGTTTTTTCTTGATCCAGCTCTTCTCTAAGATCATTTCCTCTTTCCCAGTGTTACTTTGGGTTTAAGACCAATTTAAGACTCCGTATATTCAGTTTTGAAAGGGATAGTGGTGGTTGTTTTGTTGACAGACAGTGGATACTTATACTTTCTAATTTACTGTATACTGTTTGGTAGGTTCTTTGACTACACCTAAGCAAGTGTAGTAAAAAAAAAAAAAAGTCAGCATCACAAACACCACACACATGCACACCCACCCACCCAACTCCAAATTCACAGAAATAAACAAAACTTCTTCTCATATCCTTTATTGCTGTATGCAGATTGTAGTGTTAGGACCAGGAATCATCTTTAAATTGTTTACAAGAGTCCCACAAGAGTAAGCTTAATAGTACTATATATTTGCATACATAGTAAGCATTTTGTCTAGTTTGCACTGCTTTTAAAACACTTACGCTTCTGTAAAACACATCTTTGGGTAACACGGGCAAGTTCAGGGAGAGACAGGGGAAGCTACTGGGCAAAGGGAGCAGGTCATGGCAGAGGAATAGCAATGGGTTTATGAATAGGTAGGCTTGATCAAGAATTTCCATTTTGCAATGTCTGTATACTTACGTAACCCATGATGGTGCTCAGTTCTGAGATTTTATTTACTCACAGTCTCTAATCTATAAATGTGAAAACACTCTATTTTGCATCAAAAACAGGATTCCTGAGTTTGTTTAGCTGCTTTTAGAGGTGAATAAAACCTGCTGCTTTTTGGGTGACAGGATAGGGAAAGTGGTAATAGGAATAGCAGTTTAAATACAGTGGGGTTGAGTAGGAAGACCAGGTAGAGGTGTGTTGTAAAAGAATGATGACTGGGGAAGCATTTTGGAAAACAGAAGAAAGTAAGTGAGGGGCTTCAGCCATCATTTTGCATAAAGTGGTGGTAGTTTGAGTATTGTAGCAAAGACTTAGCAAATGAAGAATATGTTTTTGGGTAATGACTTACTTATAACTGGAGCATGAGTTCATACTACGGAATAGAAAAACTTATAAACAAATTTCCACAAATCATTTCTACAGATTTCTGTACTGAATGCAGGCACTGGTGGTAATCCTGTCTTTGAAATAGCAGTACCTTTGCATATGTATTATAATTCAAATGTATTGTTGGTATGGTGATCCAGAAAATATGCCATGTGGCGAGCGTTTGAGCTTCTACATCTGAATTACGTACTTCATTTCTTAATGTTTGAAAAAAGTACATGTGTAGAGTCAGTAGAAAAATGGTTCAGCACTGGGGCTTGTTGGGATAAGTCACTTTATGAGGCTGTATTCTAGAAGAATACAGTTGGAACATTTGACTAAGTTGCAAATAATCAACAAGATGAGTGCAAAATCTCAGCACCCTGTTCTTGTCAGCAAGTTTGAATAGGTTTTGAGGGTTTTATTTATAATGAGACAGAACAATTGCTGGAGATTTTCATGCCTGTCACTAAGGAAAAAATAAGAAATTTATTTTCTTGCCCTGCTTGGCCCATTCAGTGGAAACCATTAATCCATTTTTTACATTAATTTTAAGATGCTGTAGTGTTAAACCACAAATAAACATCAGATACAACAAACTGTAAAAATATAATAATGCTTTTTTTCCCTATAAATAATACTACAGATATGCATTGGTACCATTGGGAGGGTGCTAGGGGGGCAGTTGAATAATTAGGGTAAAGCTTAATCTTAATGTATATTCTGATATAAGGTAACTTGACTTTTAAATTTTGAATGGGAAAGTGGCAATAGCTGGGTTTTTTTCCTTGCCATTTCTATTTCCTTGCTTCATTTGCTGGCAAAATAAACATTTGCTTACAGATTCTGAAATGTGTTAAAAGGTATCGCCATTGAACATATTCAGGATGGTAGTTATCTCTACGTTTTTTAATTGTAGTTCTTGTTACATCTTAGATTGTAGCTGTCTCTGGACGGAGTGGAACTGAATCAGGAGCAAGTACTGAAAAATGCAATTTTAGACATCATTGAAATTTCCTTAAAAGCATTTTCTAGACTGTTTAGAGTTCTAATTTCCATAAATGTTCATGGCACACGAAAACTTTCATGGCATATTTCTTCGTCATATTCCTTTTAGGAAGTGTATCTTTTTCCTTCTTGTTATACCCCATCAACCATAAACTGGCAGGATTTATTTCCCAGAAGTGGTAATAGACCGAGGATGTTAAAGCTCACAACTGTTCGATGTTAACTGGTGCCTGCCACTGATTTTTGAATGATTGGATTCTGTCTTTGGGTTTGTTTCTTTTTATGAAGGAAAATTTGAAATTTGTTTGCCTCACTGAGTGAATAAGGGTTACAGAATATTTGCAAAGCTTTTACTTGGATGAAAGGTTATATGCCAATGTAATGCTCTCTAGTATTTTAACATTTCATAGTACTGATTTTTTCTTTTCTCTGCAAATTTCCTCGTACCTACAAAATACTCCAGAGTGCCCTTGATTGTAGTACTTTCAGGATAGGTCTAGGCTAGCAGTTTATAGCAGAGCTAGCTAGAGCATTTGATGTGAATATTTGAGTCTGAATTAGCTTCCCTATTCTAGATGAGAGTAGTTCGGCAGTGGTTCAGGTCAACGTGCTTCAGCTATTGGTAATAAAGATACAGTCTGTGTTGTATAAAGAGAAGCACTTGCTATACAGCTCTTGTTTAAGTGGAGGAAATCTGCAAAGAGCATGGAAAGAATAAAAAATTACTTGGACACCTAGTTTTATAGCAGTTTGCAAAAAATACTCTTAATGAGGCAGCAGACTGGTACATGCCAAAACGGTGTAAGTGACAAATGAATAAAGACAAAAAAAATGAAAACAGTGAAGTCTCTAAATGTGGAACGGAAAGTGTAGTCTGTTAAGAGAATGATACTAAGAATTTTTTATGATTCAATACTACTTTCTCTGTAGGACCACTTAACAGTGTTTTCAGACTTTGAATCTTCACCCACTGGGAATGTCTGAGACAAAAACCGAGTTCATAGTAAAGTCTATTTTTTGATTAGATGCTGTTCTGCCGTCTATTTCCATAGTCCCAGATTATTTTTTTCACAGGTTTGTTTTGATCAAAATTGTACTAAATTTTTCTTTCACATCAGGAAGCCATTGCATTCATTTTGAAAACCTAACTGTAGACCACAGCTGCATAACTTTACACCACAAATATTCTCATTTGTTATGTGTGTTAGGAACAGGAAAATGAATACTTCTGTTGTTTTGCTTTGTTTTGAATCAGTCAGGATCTATTTTCATTAAATAATTCTTTGTTAAATGGTTTAAGTGTTGGAGATGGGGAGGGTGTGTATTGTATGACACAAATCCAGAACTTCTAAGTACTGTCATTCATGCATTTAGGAAGAGAAAAACAATTTCAATATTTTTTTTCTGGATGTTAGTTAATTATTTACATTTTTTTTTCACTGTAATTACACTTAGTATCTGTTGCTTCTCTCTGTCAGTCTCACCCCCACCCCCTCCTGTTCTGTATATTGTATTTTCAATGCTTCTTTTACATACTCTTTTGTTTTTCCCCCCCCTCCCTCCCTGTTTGTCAGAGTTAATGGGACCTGAGTTAGCTATAATCCGTAGGGGTCTGCAGCGACTGAGACTTAAGAAAGCAGAACAACAAAGACAGCGAGAGCTAGCTGAGGGTTCAGCACCACGGTCGTCCTCCTCTGATCAGTCCTCCTCTAAGGGCTCCTCACAGGACCCTCAGACATCAGGTTGTCAATTGTCAAGGTTTCTTAAGCAGCTAAAGTAGTTATAGTTTGTGCTGCTGGTGTTTGCTGAGATGCTTCTCTTTGAGAACAAGACAGTTAACGCATTTGCTGCTTGTCTTACCTTGCATGTGGTGGTGTTTATCATCACATGGTTAGGAAAAAAAGGAAAGAGTAATATTGACAGTTTTCATTTATCTAACATGTTTGGATTATATAGCTAAATGATACTCTATGGAGAAAGTTTCCGAGGTGCATGGTATCAGGTACGTGCAATATTTGTTAGAGCAGTTGAGCAATAAATTGCTGTGTCCTGAATAGTGTAAGGTACTTACACACTTGAAATTGCATTTTGGTGTTAATTGTATCCAATAGTAACATTTAAGACTTAGAACGTATGCAAAATGAAAGCTAAATCAGGGTAACAATTCAGTAAAACAGAATTTTGGCCCTCTTAAATGCTATGTTTTTACAGTAAGTATAGTGAAAATAGTTGTAACAAGCCAAAATCCCCAGATACGCTCTCCTTTTTTGAGCAGACTGATTTTTCATTTCACCATCCTCTTTCTTGTCTTATTGAGATTAAAAATTATTACAAGAAAGCCTTGGAGATGTTCATAGTAAAGAGACATATTTGAGAAAGTTAGGGAGAAGCATCCATATGAATAAAGAGGCAAACCCTAAAGCATAAACTTGAAGCAAACTTTGTCATGGCACTGTGTAAAAAGTGAGTGAGCTGCATGCTGTGTGAAAAATTGGCATATTTTGTGTTGAGAAGTAATGTCTAGCAATGTTTTTTTCTATGGATAAATTCTGTGACAGTTGAGGTGTGGCTACATTACTTATAAGGACTGGGTCATGCATTCGCATCTTGACTTGCTATCGTTCAATCGTTTATCTGGAGCCTTACAGAACAATTTGATATAGCAGCAACTAGTGCTCTAGTGGCAATATGTAGTTATTGAATTTTTAATAACTTCCTACACTAGAAAACTCAACAGTGAGTTTTCAGAATGCTTGGAAACCGGTAAATCCTGGAGGGTTGTGTGCTTATCCTAGGGATGGTGGCCATAGGTGCTTCTTACCTGTAGGAGAAAAACAGAAAAAGCAATGGTAGCTGTGTTCTTGTAGGTGGCTGCAGTTTCCTGCCAGGAAAAAAACACAACCCTACCAAAAAGCTGCCAAATTTTTTTAGCAAACTGAACATCAGAATTTATTAACTCAAAGATACGTGTTGGTAGAGGCAAAACCATAAGACTTACATGCAATAGATCTTGATCTATAATTTTCTATTCGGAATGACTTAAAAAAAATTATTTTTAATAAATTGTTTCCCATTGAATTGAAGTTGGAAAAAAAGTTTGGTTAAAACCATATCTGTAGAATTTTAACCTGGAGGTATATCTGTGGATATTTTGCTACTTCTGAAGTATGTGTTGATCTGAGTTTCACTTGATACTGTCTTGCCCATCTCTTTCTTAGTGCTCCTTCAAGGATGCAATGTAATTCTTTACCCCTGGTTGCTTGTGTGTGAACATACTGTAGGATCCATACTGACACAAATTTGAAGCTTTAAGCTGAGTAATTGCTTTAACTGGGAGTCAGAGTTGTACTGTAATTAGTCTGAATCCCATCACCACCTCTTGGAGTTTTGAGTTCCCACGTGCTTCAAATTTTAAGGGAACTAATGGGAAGGTCCGATCGTTTTGTTTGCAATCACCAGGGAACCACAGAACACCTACATAGCCTTGGAGGAAACTAGTATTCAAATGTTTACCTCATTCTTCGTGTGATGACAGTGAATTTTCAAATTTAACCATTTTACTTTTTTAAGTAATCTATCTAAAAGATAGATTAAAACAATCTATCTTTGAAAGATAGATTCACTCAGCAATATGGAAACATTTATTTCTGGGGAGATGAAGGGGAACAGTTTTGCTACCTGACTTCCAACTCATTAGGATGTATATATTTTTGCTGTTTGGTCTGATTGGTGGAATTTGTTCCCTTCAGCATTATAGACAGTGGAAGATTTAAAATGAGGAATTCAAATTTAAGTATGTAATCTGTTTGGTCCTCAAGAAATTTGAGAAAAGATTACATGATCTTTTCCTTTCTACTTTTATTTGTAAATACAAGAATTTCCTGTTGTGCTTCACCAGCTTTTTTCATTGTATTCCTCCTTCCCCTGTTATGGGAGGGAACAAATGAAACTCGTTTCTTTTGATGGGGGAATCCAAATCACCTTTGCACTGTCTATTTACTTTTTAAGATTTCTGCACTCTGGACACGGAAATATTCTCTGTATTTGCTCATTTCTTTTTATGCAAGTTACTTTGTTTTATTCCCTTTTTCTGACCTCCCAAGATTTATTTTTGGAAGATGTGTATCTGCCATCTATTCCTTTAGAAAACTAGAGCTGCAGATTTTTGGTCTTTTGCTTTTCCATAGAGACAATTGTTTTCTAACCCTATGGTAAGTTGGCGTTTCAGAAATGTGGTAGGAGGAAAAAGTAGTTCTTAGTTTGGGGGTTTTGTTTTGTTTGTTTGTGGTTTGTTTTTTTATTTTTTTAATAATAAATTCCCCTACAGAGACAATCTCTATCTGTTTTTCCGCAAGGTTGTCTTTGATGCTCTGTCTTAAGGCAGTTCAATTTTCACTCACATACTAGTTGTAAATTTTCAAACAAAAAATTACACCACAAAATGTGTCTGCTACTATGTGAAATGGTGTCATAGCCTTTGGCCCAGAGCTGTAAATTCTCAATCCCTATTCTGGCAAAACTTGTATAATTTACACTTCCAGTTTTGGGGGGAATTCAGTGTGAGACTAAGGCCATTTCTTCTGACCTGTATTTCATTCTTAATCCTTATCTTTGCAATCCCAGAAGCTCAATTATAGCTGTAGACACAGAGTGGAGAAAAAATATTCCAGTCATGTAAGAAATTACCAGTAGAAAATGTCAAGAGCTGAAAGCTTTTACAGGTTTAATAGAAAATTAGACTGTATGGTAGTTATTCTGTCTCCTAGTTTAAGGACTTGTAATAGTTACATGAGGACTTGTAAGTTGTATCTATAATGGTTAACCTTCACTATTTAGAAAAATACGGTCAAAAGTTCATGTTGTTGTTGAATGTGAAACTGAGTTAACTGAATAATAATTTATAATGAGCTGATTCAACATTGAGGAAAAAGATACTTCATCCTCAGATGGCAGAGACCTTTGTTCTACTGGATACCTCTCCTAAGTATTGCATAAATTTGGCAGAGTTTTAGAAGCTGTATATACTGCGTGTATCAAGTGTATTTTGTCTTCAAGCCTTTGTTTAGGTATTGGATTCAGATTTTTTTGATAGCCGCTTTATTTAATTCGGTAATTGTGGTAAGTTGTTTGTTGGGGGTTAGTAGATGCTGTGCAGTATTTAAACAACAGTATGTATGTGCTGTGTGCAAAAAAGCTGTGAAAGAGCGCAGCGAGATTCGCTGCGCACCCGGTAAGTGGGCGGCCAGAGGGCGGCACCCGGGGCGGCACCTGGGAGCATCGCAGAAGGGCGGACCCGCTGACCCCC
>NW_009649568.1:3035715-3102548 GCF_000708025.1 Charadrius vociferus
TTACAGATAGAGCTCAGCGGGTTGTGGTTAGTGGTGCAGAGTCTAGTTGGAGGTTAGTAACAAGTGGTGTCCCTCAGGGGTCAGTACTGGGCCCAGTTTTGTTCAACATATTCATCAATGATCTGGATGAAGGGATAGAGTGTACCATCAGCAAGTTTGCTGATGACACAAAACTGGGAGGAGTGGCTGACACGCCAGAAGGCTGTGCTGCCTTACAGCGTGACCTCGCCAGGCTGGAGAGTTGGGCAGAAAGAAACCTTATGAAGTTCAACAAGGGTAAGTGTAGGGTACTGCATCTGGGGAGGAATAACCCCATGCATCAGTACAGGTTGGGGGCTGACCTCTTGGAGAGCAGCTCTGTGGAGAGGGACCTGGGAGTCCTGGTGGACAACAGGATGACCATGAGCCAGCAATGTGCCCTGGCGGCCAAGAAGGCGAATGGCATCCTGGGGTGCATCAAGAAGAGTGTGGCCAGCAGGTCGAGGGAGGTCATCCTCCCCCTCTACTCTGCCCTGGTGAGACCGCATCTGGAGTACTGTGTCCAGTTCTGGGCTCCCCAGTTCAAGAAGGACAGGGAACTGTCCTTTGCTGGAGAGGGTCCAGCAAAGGGCAACGATGATGATTAGGGGATTGGAACATCTCTCCTATGGAGAAAGGCTTAGGGACTTGGGTCTCTTTAGTCTAGAGAAAAGAAGATTGAGGGGGGATCTTATTAATACTTACAAATACTTAATGGGAGGATGCCAGGGGGATGGGAGTAGTCTTTTTTCAGTGGCGCCCAGTGATAGGACGAGGGGTAATGGGCATAAACTTGAACATAGGAAGTTCCATCTTAACATGAGAAGGAACTTCTTTACTTTGAGGGTAGTGGAGCACTGGAACAGGCTGCCCAGAGAGGTGGTGGAGTCTCCCACTCTGGAGACATTCAAAACCCGCCTGGACGCTGTCCTGTGTAACGTGCTGTAGGTGACCCTGCTCTGGCAGGAGGGTTGGACTAGATGATCTCCAGAGGTCCCTTCCAACCCTAACAATTCTGTGAATTCTGTGAAACTACAAAGAAAGTAAAGCTTTTTAATCTATTGTTACTGCTGCTCTGCCCAGTGCTGATATGTCGTGTATGCATCACCGTTACCTACATCACTCCTCTTTTTGAGGACTAGGTGAATCGAATGCAATTTGTGAAGTTACAGAAACATGAACCAGCTGATCTTGAAGCAAAGAAAAGATCAGTCTGTATCAGGGGTTCCTGTAGTGGTCAGTGTGCATAGTCTTACCAACAAAAAAATGAAGTATCGTGACCCTTTCTTTTCTGAGGGAAAATTAATTTGATTTAGACTGCATTTGTTGTGGAATAAAGACACGTACATGTGCATGATGACATATTGCAGAACCTGTGATGGACATTGACTTGATTTTTTTTTTTTTTTTTAACTTTGGTTGTTT
Source organism: Charadrius vociferus (assembly GCF_000708025.1). Classification (NCBI taxonomy): domain Eukaryota; kingdom Metazoa; phylum Chordata; class Aves; order Charadriiformes; family Charadriidae; genus Charadrius; species Charadrius vociferus. The sequence goes on from NW_009649568.1 coordinate 3,037,159, forward strand.
TGAAATTCTATACAGTCAGTGTCTTTAAAGCGGAATAAAATGGACCTTCATTTCTGTGTTAAAGCTTTCTGCAAAGAACAAGGGGATGACTGCAGCTTTTTATTACTAGATTCTTTGCATTCTGCGTAAACATGCAGATCTAGAAATGTGTCTGAAGTCCAGAATATGTAACTGAGAGCTTATTCACTGTGCAAAGCAATTATTCTTGATTATTAAAACAAATACTTAATTTCTTAGATTAAGGTCTACTATAGCTACCACGTTTAGGACTTTAAAAAAAGGTCTCGCTGCTTCAGGCCTGGTGGTAAAGTGATAAAAGGAAGAAATATTTTTTTTTTTTTTTTTTAACCAAAACAATGGAGGGGGCATGCTAATATTTTGCTGAAGTCACATGCGGATTGCCCAAACTATAGGAAGGTACTTCAGCATATAACTGACTTTAAAATTATCTTCTATTTTCTGTTTGAGGTTCCCCAAATTTATGAATCTCCAAATCCCTCTTTAAGTGGTGTTCCAGTTTAGAATGTACTGGTGACATTACAACCACTGGTGAATTGCATTGGGATGTAGACCCAGCCTGTGAAGGCTCAGGTAAGAGTTTGGATTTTTGTTTGTTTTTTTAACTATATGGCACAGTTTTGGTAATACTTTTTTCAAAAGCTTTATCAAAAATGATGAAAGTACTTTTTCAGAATTTTTACAAAACAAAGCCATATATTAAAAAAAGAGGCATTTACCTGAACTTCTCTAGGCTGGTTTCATGATCATGTTTATTTCCCTGCCTAAGCTGTGGGGTTCCAGACTGAAGTGCCACTTCAAAGGGTGCTGGTGATCTGTGGCTTCAGGGCACTTGGCAAAAAGTGAGTTTAAAATTGGTACAGACTGAGCTCTTTTCTTAATCATGTTAACTGGAATATTTAGGATACTTCCTATATGTTGTTTAAAAATTCTCATATTACAAGTTAAATGCATTTGCAGAGTTGTAAGAAGACATCAAAATAATAGTGAAATGTGGGAGGTTTAAGCCTACGCTGGCATGGACTACTACCCAGAAAATGTTCCATTTTTGCTTACTGTGATTGAATGATGCACATGGTAAAACATACCTACTCTTTACTTACTGTTGTATAACATAAGGTCTTAATGAAATTTAGAAGTGCCGATAAGGGTAGTAAAATGTACTTTCTTATGTTTACAATTAAAATATCTTAGTTCAGTCATATTTCTTCTGTTCATCTTGCTCTGAATTAAGGAGCTGATGAGATTAGCTGTTCCAGCCAAGTGAAATGTTTGGCAGCATGGTACATGTTTTAAAAAGGGATGTACAAGCTTACAGGAAGAATTGTAGCGCAAGAACATAGCACGACTGAGAGTCACTGTCTTCTGTCACTAGGCTTCTCAGCTTGCTGTCCAAGACCTCCTCTCCACTTAACACTTTTGATACAGGTTAATCCCAATCATGGGCTTCAGAACTGTGAGTCAGTGGTCAAAGGCAGCCTGCCCTTGAGAGAGGCATACCAATTCCTACGCTGAGTCAGCAGGAATACAAGTAGATCATCTTGTGACACGGTGCATCTTTATACCAGCTTTTTCCCTCTGATTCACATTCTAAGAAGTGGATTGCTACTCCACTGTAAATACTTTTCTTCTAAAGTAGAGATGATTTGTAAAGCACACTTCAGTTTTGGAAAGTGAAATACATTAATGTTACAAGTCTTGTACTTAAGAGCTATGTCTCGTCTGAATCTAGATGACAAATTCTTGTGGTCTGGCTTAGATGTGTTTGGTGCAAGGCATGGGAATGGCTGAACAAAGATGGAGACAAAACAGGGCTAATTTTGTGTTCCCCAGTTATGGAAGTAAACTAGATAAGCTCAATTACTAAAACAAGCCATCCTCCAAAATACAATGAGCTCATGTCAGACTCTCCTGGTCACTGTTGTTCAGTCCTTGTCCCCTCCCTGCGCCTAGGTATCAGTGTAACAAAGGAACAGACTGCTGCTTGCACCAATGGTTGGGAATGAAGTATCATTAGAGGATATATATTTAAATCAGCTTTGTCAATTTAGCAGGTTTTATGGCTGTACTATAAAATAGGTCATGCTGGTGATTCTGGGCCAAATCTGGGAGTGAGCTTCCTGCAGGAAAGAGGGTATTATTTCATTGCTTTCCTTGTATAGGTTTTAAATTTATGTTAAAATTCCTTTAGCATGCTGTCTGTGATGTTGGCAGATTATGACTCAGTTTATAATACAGGATATTAAATCCTTTTAGCTTAGCATGAATTTGTTTATAACAGAAGATTAACAAATGAAACCAAGATATGGTAGCCTAGCCAGTATCTTTGAAATAGTGCATTAATTTATATACGTCAGCTCATCTTAAGATAACACAGAAGATCTGGTCTTCAGAGGTGACAAGGAAAATATACTCACAGAAGATACTGAACTTTGCATCTGTCATTTATCTGCACAGTGAATGCAGTGCTGATGATAGTTATTAACTGATAGCGTCCAGTGGAAAAAAATGCTGGGGTTTTTAATATTTTTTTTTTCCTGTGATTACATGGGGTTTTTATAAGACTGACTGGTGTGGTACTGTGATAAACTAATGAAGACATGTTCTCAGTCATCAGATGCCACAGAGGTATAGCATCTAGGAATGTAGAACTATTGAACTGTTATATGAGTGGGATGTATTCTGGCGCTTTAATCTTTTAAAAACAGTCTATATGCTGTTATATCTGTAAACAATCTCATAATTTACATGTTATGCTCATAGGTATAAATATTGAAGATCCTGGTATGCCATTGAGTATTTTATGTTAAAGTATCAATATTCTGAAATTTCCATTTAGCACATGGCTTGACATACTCGTGTCATTTGGTAGTTGGAGTAAAGGCTTTAGGAGTCATAGTAAACATAGTAAAATCCGTGGTAATGGACAGGCATTTTCAATATTGACATGTCAGCAAGCTTCAGGCTGTTCAATGACTACCTAAAGAAGTACATAATGACTTGAAACAAATGGCTTTGCTTCTGTCATGCCTAGAAAATGCAATATGGCTGGCTGCTCATAAAACAACCCCAGAGCTTCCTTATGTTGCTGCTTTTTATTTTTTGTTTTAAACTAACATATGATCATGACATTGCTGTGCAGTTCTCTGCTGCTTATGTTTTAAGTTGAAATCTCGTTTTTGTTTCAGATTCTCCTTCTTCTGTGGTTAACAAACAGCTTGGATCCATGTCACTTGATGAGCAACAGGGTGCGTGTGACAGGAAATGCGCCATACCCAGCCATAGTTGATTGCAATGCTTCCTTTTAAAATTGCCTTTCATGATGATAAACAGTCTAAAAATGCTGTTCATCTACATAAAATAGAATTCTGTAAGCAGATCTGCTGGAAACTCATTAATTATTTAATTCTCAATATGAGTAACAATAAGGTTAATTGTTTTCAGAAGCCGTCCTATGCTCGGTTCTTAATGCTTTCAATGTAGGTACTCTACAGACATTTAGAATATTATTTTTTTTAAATGCAGAGTAAAAGTAATTCTTTTAACAGTCTTTTTCTCAATGGCTCTTCTTGGATCGAAGTGCAAATATCAAGAATGAAGTAACTTTTAATCACGTAATGCCAAGTTAATTTATCTTATGTAAGAGAGATGTGCAGCTTTGTTACACCTGCACAGTTTGAGTAACTGAAGGGCAGCTATTGCACTTAGGTGCATCTTACCTCTGTAATCCCTTGTCCTACACCCCTTTGGCGAAACAGCTACTAGTGTTTCTCTGTAGATGCCCTATGGGCTGGTGGTAGAAAGACCACTTGTGAGCTGTCTCTATGCCCGTTATTCATCAGTCTTCAAACTGTGAGCAGTAAAGTGGGCCATAGGTGACCCTATTCCAGCTGAACCAATGTCATCTGTAGTGAATATTTGTGCCTGAATAATTAATGAACGATAGATGGTAATTTAAAAATAGATTTTTATACACTCTGCATTATGCTTACTTCCATATCAAAGCCTCTGTAGAGGTTTAATAGCTCAAATCCCGCAAAAGAGATGGCTGTTTCTTCACATTCTAAGCTAGAATGCCATTTTGAAATCCCATTTTTGAAAAATAGGCTGTTTGGCAACTGTTGAGATCATTTTAGGATGCCAGAACATTGGGAAAAAATAAAGCTGTGTTTTATATTGACAAAATAAAATTATTTTGTGGAATTGCATTTTGTGATGAAGTAGCCTTAAACCTCTGTGTAAATTTGCTAATTATTCATGGTTCAGTAGTCTACATTACTCCAATAGTTTGGTTTGGCTGGAAAACTTGCTTATAATTAGTGGCCAAGTTATGCTGTCTGTTATAAACTCAGAATAAACCATTATTTGATGAGAGTAGAATAAACTAGAGCTAACATAGAAAGTCTGTATGTTTACTGAAGTTCTTAAGATGGCAAAAATCTTGGAAAACTGATAAATTGTTCTGTGAAGTTGTGAATTAAGCCCATCTGACAGCAAAGATAAAATCAGAAGTTTTGGTCCCAGAAATCAGTTCCAAATCTGCATCATATTCCTCTTCAATCAGGATGACTTGCCTTAAAAACTGGTTTGTTTATTACTATTGTTAATTGCATAGTTGTAATAGACCCATAGTTGTAATAGACTCTTGGTAGTTTTTTCTAATAAGTTTTTCCTGTGTTAAGAAATTACTTTAATGGGAAAAGGTTTCCTTTCATAAAAGCACTTAAGATTTTTCAATGTGCAAAAAAAACCCAATCCAAAATGCATTTGTTTTAAGGCAATGCTTTTTGGTTGTGAGTGTAAGGATCACCTGAAGAGAGACACAATGTTACTTCTAGTTTGGAAAACTAGGAATTTGGAAAAGGAGATAATTTCTTAGGAAACTAAATGAAGATTGTCCAATTGATAACAACAAATAATAATTTGCTGAGATCCAGTTGAATTTTTGAAGTTAAACTGCATTAGTTTTATTCATATTTGAACAGAAATCTCAAATAAGTATAAGTACCTAATGAAGGTTCTTTTTATATAGAAATGCTTTTTCTTTCTTATTTCTATCTTTTTTTAATTTGGTACTGAATCAGCTGTCTTCTGTTGGACCAGTCTCTTTTGTTGGCATCTATGTTTTAAGAGTGTTTCTGGGTTTAAAGATTTTTATTTTTTTTTTACTTATTATAAACATAGACATTTATAATGCCATTATTCTGACAGTCCAGCAGAAGCTGTAAGTCATCTCTGTCTGTACAAAATGGTTTCAAATGAATTAGTGATCTACACTGAATTTTTTTTTAACTTTTTTTTTTTTTACTGTGATTCTAATAATGAAGGGTGGCTGTTAGATTTGTTGCAGTGTAAAGGCAATGTTATGACTGTAACATACTGCCTGAATTGCTATGGTTAAAGAGGGAACCTGAAGCCAGAGAACTAGCTCAGTAACTTTGAAGTGCAAATGTGTGTATGCATCCCGTACCATCTTAATGCTGTTTCCTACATACACAGAAGCCAAACTGATTACGGGTATTTCTAGATATTTGCAAGTTAGTGCAAGGGCTTAGTAATCCCTTATGAAGTCCATACCAGATTGTTCAGTGCCACGTTATAGATACTTGAGCTGGCTCGGAACAAGCTGGTATGTCAGCTATGGCAGTTATTTCCTCATAAACAGGACTGTAAGTCCTGGGAACTGTATTGGCATGTGTTGTGTCCCAGCTAATTAGCTCTGCCTCCTAGTGGGATGCACTGGTTGAGCCTTGGTATACATATAGAGCTCTCCAGATCTATAGTGAGCTCTGCGGGTACAAGCTCAAGAATTTCAGATCTGTGCTTCATTGGAGAGAGTCCAGCGTAGGGCAACTAAGGTGACTGAGGGACTGGAGCATCTCCCTTATGAGGAAAGGCTGAGAGAGCTGGGACTCTTTAGCCTGGAGAAGAGAAGGCTGAGGGGAGACCTTATTATTGCTTACAAGTATCTAAAGGGTGGGTTGAAGGAGGATGGAGCCAGACTCTTTTCAGTGGTTCCCAGTGACAGGATGAGGGGCAATGGGCACAAGTTTGAACATGGGAAGTTCCGTTCAAATCCAAGGAGAAACTTGTTTACAGTTTGGGTGACAGAGCACTGGCACAGGCTGCCCAGGGAGGTTGTGGAGTCCCCTTCTCTGGGGATTTTCAAGACCCTCCTGGGTGCAGTCCTGAGTAATGTGCTCTAGGCAATCCTGCTCTAGCAGGGGAGTTGGACTAGATGATCTCTAGAGGTCCCTTTCCAGTTCTGAAGATTACGTAATGCCATAATGCACAGTGTGGTCTGTACTGCCTCCTTCGGTAAAGTGCAGTACTACATCTAATTAATGTATGAGTCATCGAGACAAAGAAATTCTATGCCTTGGGCTATAGATTAGGCTGGTCCAAAGAATTATTTGATTTTTGGTCTTCCCTTGGCCTTAAACTGACTGGTATCAGTGCAACATTGTTCCGTCAGTGAGCATTCTCCAGTAGATAAAGGAATCTCTGCCCTTCCCTCAGAGTTCAGCTGCTTCTGATGAATTTTCATGTGTTAAGCTTTCCCATGGAATTCCTATTTTCTGAAATACACCACTGATTTTCTCCTCTCTAGATCAATTTTTCTCCCTTACGAACTAACACACTTTGGTTTTCACCTATAATATAACCCTATCTTCAGAGCGTACACAGCTGATCATGATTAGTGCTGGATAGGAATTATTTTGGGAAGTTTTTCATGAAAAGTCATCTATCCTCTTCTTGTGGGGTTGCCAATAGACTAGTGAATAGGGCAGCATTTGAGATGTGGGTAACTAGCTTGAAGTTCCTCACAATGTTATTTTAACTAGGTAATGCAATCTGTAAACCTGTCTTTATGCGCTTACTGCTTCATAGTCAAGAGCCCCAATCTTTGTGAATTTACACTTGCACAGGTTCATTTTCTAAGGGAAAAAGTGTGTATTTCTTTCAGTTGAGTGGTTTGGTTTGCTTTTTTTGTTGTTTTTAAATAAGGTTATGAATTAAATTTTGTCTTCAGTTTCAAGGGTGGTAGTTTAAAAGTACCTTCCTCCTGTAGGCACCCGGAGAATGGACCATGTCATGGGAGTGTCTGTTCTAGGACAGGGTTGCTTAAGAAATAAGACTGTAAGTTGTTAGTCTCTTTGAAGTATAAATGTGTTTGGCTGTAGAATCTAAGTAAAGTTTCAAGGTATTTTTGAGGAATTTGGAATGGAATTTAGTAATGTGTTGGCAAGCTACAGCTTTCTCTTGGAGCAATTATTACCCTACTGGAGCTTGCAATCAGATTAATAGTTTTGACAATAGTTCTCCCCTAAATCACTGAAGCTGTACAACTTTTCCTCTTCTTCCCTTCATTTTTTATCAATCTGAAGTAGATCTGGCCTGATGGGAGGAATCTAGTAGTGAAAGAGAACAGCGCTTCATTCTGATCTAGTCAGTCTTTGGCAATCACATTGTTCTTGAAAACAAAGAGTTCACGACTTCTGGATTTTATGTGGCTTCTCTAAAAGAATGTTCAATTACGTATTAGGCAAAGCTTATTAGCCTTCTTCACAGAGGCTCCCATTCAGCTTTCATTAGCAGTGTAAGTTTAATATAAAATAGTGAACTACACAACTAATTCTGTGTAGTTTATTATCAGATTCTTGTCTTGTCAAAAGTTTCTTGTTCTTTTTAGTGTCAATTTCATAGCCTAAAGCTAGTTTAAAGAAGAAACTGACCCAATCCAAATTGTAGCTCATGTTTTTGTAGATTTAAGAAATAGCTATTCCACAATCTGGTCTTTAACAGCTGTCTCCAGAAATTTGTAAAAATAACTTCTCAGTTAGTCAGTGCCCTCTCTGGAAAGTCCACAGCAATTCTTCAATCTTTCTGAGTGTGAATAAATACAAGCATGTTTCCACAGTAAGCATAGCCAGAGAACAGTCTTTATGCATCTTGGTTAAATTTTTTGATGTTTAGATTTTAAGACAGGAAAGCACTGTTATGTTAATATGATCTGAGCTTTATAACACAAACCTAATATTCAATTAGGTTCATTATAGGATAGCAATGTTTGGTTACTTTGGTCAGTAATATTTAGTAGGTTTGTGCTGAAGCAAATGTTGTATAGCAGTATCAAATTACAGTATAGTCGTTGTTGGTGGCTGTCTTGGACTATTCAAGGCAGTAAGTTGTCTTTCTTTAACTGTCTGGTTTCCTACTCCAAAGATGTCATGTCTGTACCTATTACAAGGAAGGTGAAGAATTCTCCAACTATGTCATTTGTTTACTCTTTCAGTGTCTAGCCCTCATGACTTGTGCAGTATGTTGGAACGATCAGTATTTGTACTTGCTTAGGAAGGGATGCTCAAAGTTCGAACAGACTTTTATACTGAGATGCTTGCTGATAGGTTGCCAAAAAAACAGAGAAAGCACCTGTTTAGTTAAGAACGAACATGTCATTTTTGTTCAAAATATCTGCATATGCCACGATAAAATATTTTCTTACGTTTGTTTCTTTTCTTACTCAGTTTATTTCAGGAACTGGAAACTTCATTTTTGTTTAGTTCTATCCTTGCTCCACGTTAACAAGAGTGTAACTGAAACAGTTTATTTTTAGAGAGGCTATGAACTTTTCTTTGCGTAGAATAAGGCCCATGCTTTATTAGGGTCACGGTTGTAATTGGTTAATTCTCTTTCACATAAAAATATTTTTTTTTCTTACATGGTTTTTGTGTTTTGTTTTGGTTGTTTGGGATTTTTTTAATTTCTCTTCAGAATATGTAGAAATACATATTTAAAGTTCTCTGGAGCAGCTGATCACTGCTCTGATCCTGTGAGTGGCCTTCTGCCTGTCAGTAGTTTAAAAATATGAGCATTGATCATTAGGTTAAATTCTTGTGTGCTATTTCATAGTTCCTGTAACATAATTGTAGTTTTAAAAATAAATATCCTGTGGCAGTATTGTAGCCATTACTGTTTTAATAATAGCTTTTTTTAGTGAGGGAATTTGTAGGTTTGTGCCAGAATCAAATGTTAGATTTTAACTGATGTTTACCCAAAGATGATCTGAAGGTTTTACTTTATTAAAGTGTCAGTCTGCTGCCAATACTGCAACTATAATTGTAGGCAAATTTCTGTACTCTATAAACCAAAGAAAATACAGCATATTTTTGTCCAAGCAGTCCTGGGATAAAAAGCTCATCAGCATTCATGAAAAGCAAGATTACGTAGGCTACTTAGTGGTCATCTGAGTGGTACCTAATACTAACTAAACTCTCCCATCTGAGTTCTGAGAGAATGGCACCTCTGTAGTGAGGCTTAATCTGATGGTACTTCCATTAACTTTTTAGTGTTGCCCAAGGCCAACTTTGGTATTAATGGCAATTGTGCCATGCATGTAGATAGATTGTGACCATGAATTTTACTTGAGTGGTGGGTTGATGGATGTCATTGAACAGTCCTGTTTTGAAGGAGGTCACTGAACATCCTTAAAACTATACATGCATCAGATGTTTGGCAGATTTGTAGTGGTTTTCAATTTGATTCACTTTTGTTGCTTTTGGACACAGTGAATAGTTTGTTTTGCAAGTACTCCCCTTCTGCTTACAGTTATTATAATATGAAAGCTTTTTTAAGCCCAAAGCACTCAGAATATGAATTTACAGTGGTTTTATGACAACTAGATGATAATTTACAGCAGGTCTAAGGATTTTGATAGTTGACTGGGTTCTAAGAAAAAAAAAGTAAAGGGGATGGTGACTTTTCTAGATTACTGATTGTGTCTAGATCTCATAATCTTTTTTCGTTGTATTTACTGAGGCAAAAAAGACTGAACACAACTTCAAAAAACATTTTATATTTTTATTATTAATATACTTGATAGAAAAGGGATCTGCTTAGAAAGGATAATATTGTGTGTATGCATACCTATCTGCAATTTTATTTACTTGCATGTTGAAGGACAGCATCTTCTTTGTTTGCTCATATAAATACAAATAATTTTAGGCCATTTTTAAAGCATTGGAAATTTGGTGTGTTTACTCTGAAACTCCTTAACTCTTTGCTTGACCCGTAAGAGATCTTAAATAAACATTGTACATGTTAGTACCACATTTGGCCTTTGTTAGGATAATTAAATGAATCTTCAGAATTATAACAGCTTTATGTGTATTACTGATGCCCATCCAAACTTTATCAACCCCATATTTACAGAAAATGATAAGCCACGAACAGGAACAGGTGAACCAGTTTTAAGTTTGCACTACAGTACAGAAGGAACGACTACAAGCACGATAAAACTGGACTTCACTGATGAGTGGTAAGAAGTTGATTTTGGTTTTGACTGATTATTGATCAGCACATATCACTAACACTCGTCTAGCATAGATACAGATTTTCTGTGTCTGAGGAGTGTTGATGAATGCATATGGTTAAGATACCAACTTCTCTGTTGGTCTGAGGAGTGTTGATGAATGCGTATGGTTAAGATACCAACTTTGTGGAGTGCTTAGATATTATAGCGGTGGCATCCTTTTCAGATAAGAAATGCATACTGTCTAATTGGCCAGAGTTACTTGGTTTTGTATCGAAGTCTGTCACTAGAGCATCTCAGGATCTCCCAAAACAACAACAATTGTAACTTTATCTCCTCTGACTTATATTTCTTTGCTTATGTTTTCAAAACTATTGTTGAAGACAGTAAATAGAAATGCTTGCTGGCATTTGTTACTGGGGCGGGGGGCGGAAGCAGAACTCCACCACATTTAGCTACTCTTTAGTGCTGTGGCTTTAGACATGAAACTTACACCTTGCTTAGAGCAGTTTGGAAACTTTAAACAGCGATCTGTGTTTTCACAAGAATGAAGACTTTGCCCACATGAATCAGAAATACTGTGACAGTTATGTTCTACCAATCTATCAGACTGCATTTCTGCTTTGAAATAATTAGTTTTTCTGTAATGCTTTTAACTAATTCTGCATCTAGTTCTGTAGTCATCTTTGTTTAATGTTTTAGGGTAGACCAATTTCACAGAGGAACAGAGCATTAGCAAATGTTTTGTCCATTTATTCTAGTGTTTTTTTTAATATAATAATAAAATACTACTACAACTGTATCACAGAAAATTAACACTTTTTTCTGTGTTGATTTTAAAAGAAAATTTGAAAAATGCATTTTACACTTCAAACAGTTTATGATATAAGTGATTCTGAAGATGGAAAATTTGAATGAACAGCTACCTCAAAAACAATATAAAGAAAAAGTAGAGTGTACAGGGAATGGAGATGAGGAAAATTACTCGTTACAAAAATCTGTAATTGGGAAGTAAAGACTAAGTGAAAACCACTAAAACTTAACTTCACATATATATTCTGTCTAGTAGCAAGCGTTGTAACAAATCTCTTGGGCTAAGGGTTAGCACCATATGAATGACAAATGTCAAATGTAATGCCAAGAGAACGAAGGATTAAACATCATGATCTTCTAAGACTGATGGTAGCAACATTCAAGGTTTTAGCACAGTTCTGATAGAAAGGCATATTAAAACAAGCAGTACATGGAAAAAAACCCCACCAAATGATGGGAACTAAAATGTATATGATTCAATACCTGTATTTGACAGAGTAATGGGTTCTAGAAACATACCTCGTGTAATAGAAACTGCCAGGTTTTCCAGAAAGTATTTGATACTTTGCCACATGTTGAACTTCTCTTCAAGGTGGGACAGATAGATCAGTAAAGAAACTGAACATGGTGATAAGCTAACTTAATGGAGCTTGTGTATTGGGTGGTAGAGTGTGGGAAGTGAGAGGAAGAAGCATTTCTGAGGGGGACAAAGTTGCAAAGCATTGTCAGTTCACAGACTAACTAAAAACATTGTGCCAAAGACTGGAATAATAGAAGTAGGATGCAATTCCATGTAACAAAATGATGCAGTTGAGGACAAGTAACAAAAACCTAATCTGAAAGTTGGGATTGTTGTGAAAATTAAACGGAGGAAGACATGGACCTGGCAGTCACTTCATTCTCAGTATAATGCAGCTACTAGAAAGGCAAGTATGATCCTAGATGTCACCAGCTGGGAGACTTCAGCCAAGGATGAGAATTACTGGTGCTGCTGTTGAATTCTGCTTTGCTTTGCTTAGAATGCTGTGTGCGATCTTCACGCTTTTGAGAAAACTGATTCAAATTGGCAGAGGTTCAACTGGGGAAACAGAAAACCTGCTATGGAAGCACACAGTAGGGCGTAATGTAACAAAAGCACAGGGTGTTATTTTGCTCTCTCAAAAACATCCTCTTCGTGTAACTGCTGGTGGAAAAATAACATTTAAGTAAAAATTAAAGCAGAGTAAAACATGGATATAAATTAGGATTGAGCTAGAAAGTAGATTCCTAAGAGTCAAAAAAAATCTTAGTGCTTAGGCTGTGATTTAAGTTCATAAAAGTGGTTATATCATATTAGGCATGAAATAGCAAAAATCCTTGACTTCACGTCTAGCAGTACCCTTCCTGTCTGTCCATTCAGAAACAATCCAGAAAATTCTTGATTTAGAAGAAATACTGTAAGGGCTAACAAAAATTTTCTACATACTCCAAATCAGTACAGCAGTGAAACAGACTATTGCTCATCAAGATGAGTAAAAGCGCTCATATTTATTGTAAAAAATAAAAGTACTGAAGTGTAGACTAGATTCTCAAGAATCTAGACTGAGCATGATTTGTGCTGCTTCTAGCAATGTAGCATATAAAATAGTTTAGTAATAACTTAGGTAGGAAGATACTCATAACAATACAGTCTAAATCCTTTGGAATCGTGTTTATAATTCTCATAACTCGTCTTTGTTTCCACTTTTGTCCACCAATTTGCCTGAGTTTGAGGCCACAACACAGATGTGGGACAGAAGAGAATGGGAGAGCTCAGGAACAAGGCTTTGCATTTCCTAAAATAAAGTCTTTTCTAGAGAGTCTAAAAAAAAAATAGGTTTTATGACATTCAGAACAGCAGTGTTACATATTTCCTGAGGAATAATTTTCCTTATTGTAAATAGAAATTGGTGTTCCACAATAATTATCGAAACGTGAATAGGGAGTAGCCCTCAAGTACCAGCTTATAGTAAGTCTTGAGAAATAATAAAACTTTGAGGACTGAAAGCCAACATCAGAAATCCATGCCTCAAAAGGTACAGGAATGATAGTTAATGATGAAGAACCTGGAGAATTTTATCTGAATCAGTTTTTTTAATGGGATGGGATAAGAGTATGTATTAGTGCTCAGCTGACACTTTGTAATACCTTTATTAAGATCTCTGATCATTTGCACATGTAAAAAATGTGTAAATAGTGAAAGAGAGCAAATCCTTTTGAGTTCTCACAATATTTTGAAAAGCAATGAAGAAATTAAAAGATTTAAAAAGTAAAACAGATAGGAAGGAGTGAGCAGGGTTCTGTGATGCAGAGGAATAGTGTGGGATGAGTGGTGACGGACATAATAAAAGAGAATTTTGAAATTGCTGTGCAGGTTGTTAGTTGTAGCTGCTGCCAGGAGTTATCTAATTGGGAGACTGCAATGAGAAAGATGATGGTGGACAGGCAATTGCAATGATCTTCCCTACTTATATTATTTCTAATTTTTTTTTTTTTTTTGCATGTTATGTTGCCAGGAGCAGCACAAATTCAAGCTCTAGAGGGAGTGGAAGTCACTGCAAAACTGAAGGCCAAGAAGACTCTGTAAAAACAAAAGTCTCAGAAGAGTCAGGGCCTGAAGATGAAGAAACAAGTAAGATACAGCATTATTTCTGTAATGTTAAAGTAAAAATTCTGCTCTCATATGTTCATGACTACCATTCAACACAATGGGAGTCTCATACGCATGCATATGAAGGCAGAATACAGCCATAATAGAACATGAATTTTTTTTAGGAAAGGAAAAGATACCAACCTGAGATAGTTGCAAATAAATATAAACAAAAGTAACTTATCCTGTCTTTAGTTCTAAACCCTTTATTCTTTTTTCTTAAGGACATATTCTGCCCCAGTTTGTATCGAAGGATAAAACAACTGCTGTTTGCAGTCATAAATGAGTGCTAGGTATCTTGTTGTTTCTTTCAAGCTTTCACTGTATTTTCTTATGTGTGGTTGTCTTGCTTAATTCATTGTTAAAAGGGCAGTCAAGTCAAATGACTACTTCCAGATAAATGTTTTCTTAAAAAATAATCTCTTTTAATAGAGGGATAACTTAATTTCTGTCTTCAGAAATAATAGATTTCAGTAAGTGATCATCTGTTTCAAGAGTATTAATGGTATTTTTGCAGCTAAAGTTCTCATAGCATAGGATATTAAGGAACAAGAAAGAAATACTTTTTTCTTTGTTAGTGTGTTGACCTGGGCAACTAGATAGGATTATATATACTGACTTTTGTGTGATTAATGTCTGAGATTTCAGTAGAGTGACATGTAGATTTTGGAGGGGATTGCTTTGATTGGTTTGATCTAGGAGCGCTAATATAATTTAGATTTGCTTACATTATAGATGTGCATCTAAATGAAATCATGTGATTTAATATTAAGTTGTTTAATTCAGGAGTTCCTGATGAATCTCACAAGGAAGACACAAGTGCTGAAGAACTGAAAAGTACAGATGAAACTGTAGAAACAACAGAAGCAAGTATGTATCTGTAGTCTTTCAAATATAGTTATGTGAAGAAGTAGAGAATGAAAAACTAAATATCCAATGTAAATTCAGTATGCATAATTTAACTTCTGTTACCATTTATGTCTTCTAAAACAGGCTATAATCATTAATACTGTGACTTATTTTCCCCAATATTTTCTGTTAGCTGTATCAGCTAAACCTGGTTCTGAGCATTCTGGAATCCAACCAGAAGAAAATGGTCCCAGTGTTGATGCTGTCTCTGGAAATGTAGAGGAAGAGGCCTCCTGTGAAAAAAGTGCAAATCAAGACATTTCAGTTGAAAATACTGAATCCACTGCCAACTCGCTTGCTGCAAACGAAGAACCTCAGCCACACCCAGAATCCTCAGGGCTTGCAACTCCAGATGAGTCCTCTACCAGGACCTCAGCTCTCCAAGAAACTGATGATAGTGATGATGATCCTGTTCTGATCCCAGGGGCGAGGTATCGAGGAGGACCAGGACACAGGTTAGCCAGGCAAGCTCCTGCAGATCTAATACCTGTTTGTGCTTATTTCTTGCCTGCTGAATACCCCAGTGTTAAATATTTGCAGTTCACTTTTTTATTATTATTCTCCCTGTAGTCATAAGTGTAGAAAGCTCACAAATTTGTGTACAGGGACCTACATTTTCTTTCAGCTGCACTTTAGGTGTTCTTACTTTGGCAAAGCAAGAGCTTTTAACTGTTGTTCAGGAATGCTGTGTTTGCCTGTAGTACGTACATTAAGACTGATGTGTTCAATTTTTCATTCTTACTACTTCTTCTCTGAAGGAGAAACTCTGTAATCCTTTTGTTGGTTATTGAATATCAGTATGTATGGCAGAAAAAAAAAAGGTAGATTACCTCATTAATAAAAAGCGCATTTAGTAAGCTTTGTGTATTTTTTTTTCTTGTAAAATATAAACAGCTGTACATACTTGTTTGATCATTCAGTAAACTTAGCCCCTGAATTGGTATTGCTGGTTTAATACCTTCGTTCGCTAATTTCAATTCTTGGACTTTCTAAAAGCTGTAATAATTGTAATTGTAAGCAATTGTAATAGCAACATCTCTGTTGTTAGGCTTAACATCTAAAACAAGTAAAAAAGGTATTTTCTTATGTAACCTAGTGTCAGATGCCTTAGCTTTACTCCCGTCCTGTTCAAAAGCAGTATTATCTTGCTGTTAATTTCTTATGCTAGCAATACAAATTCTTTACAGGAAGCATTGCAATACGTATTCATTAGGAAATCAGAAAGAATTTAATAGTTGTGTATAGAAACGGTTTTGAATGATTTGCAGTTAAAAAAAAAGTCATAAGCCACCACATTGTCAGTAGTGACAAAAAGAACAGTCAGTGGTTGCTTATTACATAGCACGAGTAATTTTGCTCACTAAATGATAGTTTTTATCAAAAAGCCAATATATACAGATTCTGTCCTAATCCATTAACTTTCCATGCAATACTAAGTAATTGTACATAAATATCTAATAGCAGAAATAGTTTCCACTGCAAAGCCAACGTTCATTACAATCTAGGGATTGAAGAGCAAGCTGTGAAAATCCCTGCAATTTTAATCCCATTTCTGTTTTTGAGCAGGATTCTTAGCTTCTCTTCATGCACCTTATGTTGTCTCTACGATGTAATAGTATTTGTAGCAGTGTAATAAGAGTGACGCTTCCAGGTATCATACAGCTGTTACAATTTTCCACTAGTCGGGACATCTTAAATGAAGCTACACTTCATCTGACGTGCTTTTTTTCCTTCTTTGTGTGCAGCAAGATTTCTTCCTGTAGCAGTTAAATTTATCGTATAGGAAAGATCATTCAACTATATTAATGATTAGAAGTCTTTATGCGCCCCCCTGCTTCCTTGTTCTTCCCCCAAATAAAATCTGACAAAAATTGCTGCGTAGTCAATACTGATTTAGGATTGCCTCCAGGCTTTCATTACACAGGTTTAATGCCTGACCAGTTCATTTTGTTCTGCTTTTGTTTGTGTGCAAGCAGTGAAGTTTTCTAGTTTACTTTTGAGCAGTCAGATAGATGTTTACATTACGTTCCCTCCTATTCTTGTGGTTTCAGGAGTTTCTAAATGCCTTCTGAGATACTGAAGAAAAGTAGGACAACCTATGTGTGCTCAAAGGAATTTGGATTTCCAGGGAGAAAGCAGGCACTGGTGATCTTAAATGCTAGCTATAAACCCTCCTAGTATTTATATCTCATGAAATAGAGTGAAAGGAACTGGAAGTCCTCTCTACTACTACTATGACAACAGTTGTTATAGCATGTAATCCCTTTCATAAACTGATCAAATTTATACAAAGTCCCCCAGGCCCCCTAACTACTGGGAAGCTACCTCAAAACCTTGCTGCTATAATGGGTAGAAATTGACTGAAATTAGTGATTTTGTTTTGTGTTAACATACTGTTTTCACTAAAGCAATTTTTTCATGCCCAGTGCTTATCATTTTAATTATCTTCATCCTGTCCATCTTCAGCTTTTGTCTCACTTAGACTAAGAATGCCAAGTTTTTCTCACTCTTAGCAGTAAAAAATTATGAGTTTCCTGCCGTCATGCTAGTTCCTATCTGTGCTCCTCCATGTTCCAATTCTTTCCTGAATATGGTAGACGAGAATTATGCGCACTGCGTTGTTGTATTTTGCGAGGATTAATGGTATGAGTGTTACTCTTGGTCTAGAGAAGATTCACCGAGACACAAGTAAGCTATAGTTACATCCTTCTCCTCACATACTTACAGCTGTCTCATAGTGGTGGCTTGTAGTCAGACACAAGACCAGTTAGTATACTGAAGTCTTTCCTACTTTGTCATTTCTAATTAATGTGTTCTGAGTTTCCTTCTGGTGAAAGATAAGAAGTGTGACTGTCAATTTTACACAACTGAATTTCTACCCACCTCTTTTTCTCAAGATTTTACAGTCCCCTCTATATTCATAAAGTTATGCAACCTCATGTCCTCAATGTACTGCATGAGTACATTCCTACATTTTGGTCAAAGACTATTCACAATATATTAAACAAAATTGCCTGCAAGACTGGTGCTTAACTCCACCAGTATGCTTCCTATAGACTTACATTTTCTCTTTTCTCACTTAGTAAATTGTGTTACCTAACAATTCCTTACTAAATCTCATTTTCTTAAGTTTATCTAATAATTTAGTTTCCAATGTGTCATTCTATAAGATAATCAATGGCATTAATATAGAAGTAATAAAGCAGATTTCTCTCTCTGTAGAATATCTAGTGGGGAGTTGGTTTGGGGCTTGTTTGGTTGGTTTTTCCTTTCTGGAGAAGGTTATAAGGCTAGCCCGCAATAATCTACCTTTTGTGAACCTATTTTATGCAGTGGCAAAACAATTCTAATTTTTGTTTAGAGAAAAAAAAAAAAAAAGGAGGCTGTAGCCTTTTGAAACGGACTGCTAAAAGCTATTTGACTAATAGACCTTTTCTAGTATATAGCATTACTAGTTTCATGTAAAACCAATTTTATGTTTCTTTAGGTTGTGGTTTTTTATATACCTGATAACTAGCTGTTGTTTATATTGAGGAGAAACTCCACAGTTGGGGAAATGAAGATAAAGGAAACTGTCTCAGAGTCATTTTCCCACTGTGAAGTACAACTTTCTTCACTGAGAAAGGAAGGGTAGATTTCTGAAATCATGATCTTAAACTTCCTCTTAAGGAAAAGAAATGGCAGAAATACCCTTTTAATAGCTCTGTTGACAGTACCTGCATTTAAAGAAATGGAGAACTTCCTGCTGCGTTAACTCCTCTAGTCTCACTTTAGTTTTAGTAAGATGGATGTAGATTTCAGACTTAGGAGTAGAATGTTGTCCATTTTGCAAATCTAATGTTCACAGAGCTTCCATTATTTGAATTTTGTTTGTGTGCAAATCCAAATTTTAATGCTTTCAAACGGAGCATTAGGTCGTCTTCTCTCTCTTACATAATCTAAGAATAGATACAAGGGACATATTCCCTTTTTGTGGATGCTCATAAATCTCAAAACAGAGTGAGGATAGATAGTCTTTCGTGACAGTTCAATTTCAGGTTAGTTGGTGAGAAACTATGCAACAGATACAGAAACACAAAGTTTGCACCCACTTTAATATTTTGAAAAGGTCTTAGATTAGTAGTGGCAAAATGTGCAAAAATGCTGTGATCCTTTGGCTGATAAATTGGCTACGTCAGCTGAATGTTGACTAGGAATCAGCTAGGAATATTTTTGACACAGAAGGACATTTCTTTGAAAGAAATAATTGAGAATGTGACATCTGACTTTTTTCTGTAGCGTTTCTGTAGCCACTGAGCATCACTATAGGAATGGTGAAGATCAGTAACTAAAGGAAGCTAAACAGTTATTTAATTTTTTCATTGTCATCAGGCCAGTCAATATATGCTCTTTTTAACAAAATGTATAAGGAACTGCACAAGAATATTTCTAAATTAAAAAAAAAAAAAAGAAAGCTGTTTTGTACAGCAGAGCAGTTTAGCTAGATAATCAACAGAGAAAATAACCTTCTGGGCATTTTAGGGAATCCACAGGAAAAGATCCCTTCTCTTACGAATATGAGGAGATATGCAGGTGTTTAAATCTTGAAGTGTGCATGTAGCATATCTTTTTTAAAACTAAGTCCAGCAAATTTTGTTAGAACAGAGATGGATAATATGGCTTTGTAATGTGGGGAGGAGGGGGAATCTCTGTAAAACATGTTATTTATGCACAGAAACTGCAGTTTTTAATGGTTTGATCTTAATTTTCACAAATTAGTCAGAACAACTGTCCGAAGGCTGCTTTCCTACTTAAATGACTGAATTAATTTTGTTTGGACTTTGACAGAAGCTGATCTATGAGCAGAGGCTAAGCCTGGAAAATGTTAAACTAGTAGGTTAAAACTTCAAACAAATATGAATTTAAAATGGAAATAATTATGCAGCTGCTTCCACTTCTGCTATGAACTGTGAGAAATTACTGCATTTTATAAGATCAACTTTGCGTACTGTTATGTAATCTAAATACTATTTTTTCTGAAATCGAAATAGTCTCATATACTAACACATTAAAGAGGAGTCTTCTCAGTTGGAATACGTAGAGCACATTTTGTAATAGAAGCTAACCTTTTAAAAACATGATACCCAGCATATTTGAATGACTTCAGTTGTTGTTCCCTTTACTAGATATAATATCAGAGGAACAGCGATAGGTGATAGAATAATGAGGTAATTAATTATTTTCTTCCTCCCCCCCCCTCCTTTTTATTGCCGTATAATGGATTTATCAGGTTCTTGTTTTTCTTATCTAACTGGCATTTTAAGAATTGCTATACTTTAAATGCTATGAATTACAGGCCATATTGCTTGAGTTATATTTAGCTGCATGTCTTGCATGGAAATTGAAAAGAAATGGCAGTGTATACACTTAACAACCTATTAACCTTTTTATTGTGTGCCATAGTAATTAATGGAATTTGAAAAGTGTGTAGTTTGTGAAAAGCAAATACCTTTTTTTATTCAGCTGCTGAAGAACGTGTTGCATTTGCATGTGCCACTGCTGACTTGCTTTGTCTGGCAGTAAAGAACACCCAGTTCTGGACAAAAATATAAGAATTCATGTATCAAAGACCATTTATATTTTTTGCCTGAACAAGATCATGGAACTGAGCATAACTATTAAAGCTGTATTTGCTAATACATATTTAGCAGATACATGCTAAATCTTATACAATATTTCTTTTAATTAAGTTAAATGAAAAAGTCACTTGATCTCATATTCCTCATTGAAATACTTGAGTAAATTAATTGTAAGAACGTATAAGGCAGTTTGGGCAATTGTGTTTGGCCACACACCGTAAGGGGGAGAAACTGTCTACTGTGATTTAATGCCAAAGGCTATATATAGGGGAAATGGCGCAAAATAATTCTAATGATGAAAATTAACGTCTTGGCTTTGTGTGGCTGGAAAGGAAAAGACTTGGGATGTGGTTTCACAAAAGACTTAGTCTGAGTTCTATATTTTAAATGCCGACAGTAAAATAGCGCAGCCATGTATTTCTTTGTCCTATATTTCAATCTTAGCTGCAATTGGAATACATGGATTTAACTCGGCAACTTTCTTAACGGTTCAGGAATCTATGTACTACTTATACTTTAAATTTCATAATAGGTGTTCTTGCTATATTAAACATGCTTACCATGGAGTTCTTTAGCTCTTCAGCACAGCCCATGGGAATAATTGTTTCATATTGGTATAAATTTAATATAAAAAATGAATGATGCATTCAGCATAGAATTTTCTATCACTATATTTTTCTCTGATTTTCATTGTCAATCTGCAGCACATCAGGTGAAATTTTAAAAATGTTTTGTAGCTGAGAATAGTTGATTGTTTTGGAAGGCCAGGAAATGACTTAGTGATTGCATTGCGGTAAACATTTCTTTTTGTATGATCGGCAGTAAAATAACTTGGGCTTTAGGGTAGAGTCCATATGCTGTTAACAAGATAGTTCAGAAACAAGGGCAAAACCATCTTAATGCTTGAAACTTGACAGCAGTAGGAAATCTCTTCCATAGGTTCAGAGGCTTCTAAAGGAACATGGTTATTTGGTAATTAAAATCGGAAATAGAATCAAATCTTGATATTTAGAAAGGGGATCTATTTTAATATGGTGGTTGTGGGTTAACCCTGCTGGGCAGCTCAGCCCCACACAACTGCTTGCTCGCTCTCCCCTAGGGGGATGGCAGAGAAAATCGGAAGGGTAAATTAGTGAGAGAAGTCATGGGTTGAGGTAAGGACCGCTGCTATGGCTTATTAATTAGTCACCTTCCTGAGCTGGACTTGACTTTGGTGACGATAGCCAGCTTGTTAAGACACATGGCTGGAATTCTTGGGCAGGAGCACGGTAACTGGCAAGTGGATTCCTCTGCATGGGCAATGAAGAAATGACCATAAGGCATCAGAGAAATGCATTTGAAATTAATGATTATGACCCTTAGGTTCCCTGCAGTTGTTTTGGATAGGGAAAATAGTTCAAATGTGAAGATGGCAACAAGAGGGGAAAAAAATAGTATCGTAACTTGAAAAAGCAGAAGAGCGGGAATGGGGGTTTCTGGTACTTACCGAAAAGAGACAGTGTTTCTCAGTGTTTAAGTAAATTTGGAAACTTAAGAAGTGACAAGAGTCCTTAATACTGGAAGAATCAATACTGAGCTCAACGCTCAATACCGAGCTGAGACAAAAGGAATGGAAAAAGGAAGGAAGTACACATGAACATTACAGCCAGCTGCTGCAGGCCAGGAGACAATCGGTCTGCAATAATGGTGTTTGGAAAAAGCAGGGTTATCTAGGATACCAGATTCATTTTAAGGCAGCCACTACATTTGGACCTCTAGTGGAATAAAGTTTGTAGCAGAATTCGTGTAGATTGTTTACAGATTCAGTTGATGGATAATAGTTCGGTTTTCCCTCTTCTGAAAAACTTATCATTAATTTTTACTGTCTGTCTTCGAACTAATAGGTGAGCATAGTTGTTTTAAAGCATGCAGGACTAGTTAGCCAGAAATTGTTGAGTAATGTAGATTGGGAACTGAGGTCCGCAGCTCTCTCAAAAAAAGATAAAATTTTTTTTTAAAGAGCAGTATGTGACATTGCGCTTTAATAAACAAACTAGTTATTGTGCAAATTGCATAGATTTTTCACTTTAAAAATTTTTTTATCACACTTCAGAATTTCTAAACATACAAAAAATGACCTATGGGACTTTTTTTTTTAAGGCTTAACTTACATGTTTACATCTTTTCCATTTCTGTCTATGTATAATACATAGCTGTGGATCAGTCTGTATCACAGGTTTTTGTGGGTTTGGGTTTTGTTTATTTCTTCTGAACTTACGTTTGATTGAAACAATATAATGGCTTCACTTCTAAATCCCTATTCCACTCATCTAGGGCTTAATTTAAATGGGCTTTTGTTAATTAGTATTTATAACAATCAACTTTGAAGACTTCAAATCTGGCTGATCATAAGGGGAAAAGTTGTGCTGTGGTTCATGCCTATATTCGTAATTTTGTAATTAATATTTAAAAATTCTTTCCACAAGGCACACTCCATTGAAGTAATGAAAATACCATACCTCATCTTGGGCTCAATCTTACTAAGACTATGCACACCAACTGTCCTGTAAGATGTTGCACTAAGGTACCACAAAATTTGGCAAAACACACTTAAAAAGGCTTTATAACTGCAAGCCAGACAGTAGTACTGAATTATTCTGAAGTCAGAGCACTACCGACAGTATGAGGGCATAACTAAAACAAAGTTCAGTTTCATTGGCTTTACAAGATCTAATGTTTTATGTACCATAAAATGAATAACATTAATCTATATCCAGCATTTCTCAGGAGTCTTCGTTATTTGATGCCTGAATGTGAATATGTAATACAACTGTAACAATTGGTGGAGTTGCTCGAGGAGTGCCAACACAATGTCCATATATTTAATTATCTGACATTTTGTGCTCGGAAGAGTGCACAGTTTGGAAAGGAAGCAGCAGCTCACAGTCAGGCTTAGCTTAGGCTGAACTTCAGAACAGTATGAATTGCACAGCACACTTCTGTATCTGCTGATGCTCCAAGTGATTAGGCTACTATCTAAGTTTCTGTTGGCACAGACAGGAATTGCCTATCACAACTATAAATGAAAATTAAAAAGCCACAAAACCAAATATGTTGGGGTTTTTCATTGTTTTTTTGTGTGTGTGACAAAAAATGTATAGAAAATATGTAGTTATGGAAAAGTAATATCTCTCAGAGAGAGTGCTTTTTCCTGTAATGTTCTTTGTTCTGAAATGTCATTAGATTGGGCTCATTTATCTTTTCTGGAGAAAGCTTGCCTCTGCCAGGTTCCTGCTTTTAGCAGTATGTTACTAGAATGACCAATAAAAGTATCACAGTTATAGTCATGTGTGCTTGGCTGCATTCTCCCTGTAATAATCAACTTTACAAGATAACTGAATATAAATCCATTCATGCCTTTTAAAATAAGACCCCAAATCAGGATTTTAAATTCAGAGCTGAATTTAGTTGAAAGACAGTTTTTACCAAAAATTGCTTCTGTGCTTCTGCTTTTATTTAAAAATGCATGATTCAGAATGCTGAATAGTCTTGAGGTTTTTTTGTAATGTCTGCTTTCAAGCCTGGGGGAATTTAGAGGCAGAGATTAATTTTTCTAGAGATGCTAAGATGAAAAATTATGCAAGAAACTACTTTTGGTTACCCATTTGTTACTTTAATCTTCTAATCCCAAGACTTGTTACTGCTATCTAGCAAGAAACCCTTCTGAAAGAGAGAGACAAGTCTACTGCTTTGTCAATCCTAATGATGTTTAACTTCGCAGCTTTTTCACTGCACATCTTTTATTAATTAATTAACGTGGATAAATATACCAAAAATACAAATAGAAATCATAGTGAGTGATAGGTGTAAGGCTAGCAAGCACGCTTCTGAAACCAAAAGGGTCTTACTGTGCTGAAGAACTGTGTGCTGTTTCCAAAGCTGTGTGATCACTGATGGGGTTGGTAGCAGAGTAGTTGTTATTACATGATTCTTGATTTTACTTTCTCACACAAACCCCATTTTTTTTAAAAAAAAAGTACAAACACAAATATGTACAAATAATTGTCTAAAGTTTCTGTAAGTGTTTTGTGTAGCCTATCATACACATGCCACCCTTCTTTTTCCTTCATATAGAAGTAAACTGTTGAGGAGTGTAATTCTGTGATCTTTAAAGCACAGTAGATAAAGAACGTGGGCTTATTTTTTTTCCTTCATTGTTTGAAGACTTTGTGAAGAACCCTCTTCTTAAATCTGTTGAAGATTAAAGTTGAGACTCTATATATTATAAGAACTAACAAATATTTATTTAGTGTAATATAAGAAGGAGGAACTAGAAAATTGCCTAGATATGAGATTTTGAGGAGATAGAAAACACACACAAAGGAAGTAGTAGTAGTCTATTTTTTCTGCGATTTTTTGCTAGACAAACTTCTAAGAAATTTATTATAATAAATAGTCAAGTGTTAAGTGGATCTGTTGGCTAGTGCTTATAAATCTCCTCTAGTTTCTATAAAAAAAAAAATTCAATTATCTTTTGAAAGCTTAGCTGTATTAGGTGATCTGTCTTAGTATGACAGTTTGTGGTTGGTTTGTTGGGTTGTGTTTTTTTGAAAAAGGATCTGTATTAGTGACTCATTACTTGCATTCATTTCCCTTCTTTGCCTAGCTGTATATAACACTTACTTTATCTTCCTTTTTTGGTCCAACTTTCTCCTGTAACAAAAATGAAACAAAAATCTAAGCAGACCACTGGCTGATAGAATCAGTTATGAGATAGATCTGGTGGGGTTCTTTTCTGGCAAAGAGGATTTGTTGCAAGAGTCTCCAGGATCAGTGACTAAAACACCACACCATGTTACTGGTGGACAAATTCAGGTTACTAGCTTTTGGGTAGCAGTACGCTGAAGTTGCAAATATATTGAGTTCTGGCTGAGTTTACTTTTCAGGATCATGTGAAGTCTGTTATAATTTGATGCGTTCTGCTAAAATCTGTACATGCTCCTTCTGAGAATGACGTTGCCCTGGGACTGTTCAGGACATCAAAGCTAACAGCAACCCTGACATGGAATAAAGAAGAAAAAGAGTTAGGTGCAGGTGCTGGCACATGACAGTTTGGTTATATCTGGAATATGGGCATCTGCAAGCTTAGAGCTAAACAGGAAAAAATTGGCACCAGGATCTTTTCACAGATTAATTAAAAAGTAGATTCATGGAACTAAACAGTCACAAAACAAAATATATAATTTAGCTATTTTTTCTCTGTTATTCTAGGGAATCTTCAGCTGTGTCCCTCACTGCTAACATATCGGGTAGTTCCTACAATAACTCATCTCTTGACTTCGTAGGAACTTGCTTAAAGCTGTCTAAATCATGAGTCTCATCATACAGAAATAGTGAAGAGAAAGACATTTAATGAAATTTTGGGGAAAAATTAAATCACACTGGAAGGCGCACTAGATCCTTAATAGCTTTTTAAATTTTAAAAACTTTTGTTTTGGCGTAGATTTTTCACTTCAGAATTGTGCTGCCTTATTATGGGTGGAGGATATCTCTAGCAATGAAGAATAAAATAGCATGTGAATTTTGCCAACAGCTGAAGTTTGTTCTTCGGAAAAGGAATAAAATGTTGCATCACTTGACATCCCACTGTCTTGCATGCTATTCTTGTTATAAGCCAGGATGGAAAAAATTAAAGTCTGTAATTTTACATTTGGGATAATGTTGATGTATGTTCCAAACTTATGGAGAATGTGTTTGAGTGCTTAATTATTATTTTATAGTCCTTTTTGATAGCCCATTTCAGTGTTTAGAGATGGACTTTCAGTAGTGTTCTCTTTGTCTGCAATTTATAGACGATCTGCTGTTGCCCGCATTCAGGAGCTCTTCAGAAGGAGGAAAGAAAGAAAAGAAATGGAAGAACTGGAAACGTTGAATATTAGACGTCCTTTAATAAAGATGGTTTATAAAGGTCATCGGAACTCCCGAACAATGGTACAAACTCTTTGTCTGTTTTGGGAACAGTTGAGATTTTTATGGGCTGCATCAGTATAGCTGCCACATTGATATGCTTGCCAAAAAGGACATTGTAATATATTGTAAGCACTTTTTCTTGTCTATTCAGTTGGAAGCTACATAATTTGCTGTAAATGTAAATGAAAATTCACGTGACTTGTGTCACCGTGCTAGGCATTTAAATTTTCTTAAGACTCTCTCTCCTTAACGTCCTTTGAAATCTTGGGTATTTTTCTTAAATTCTGTTTCATTTTGTCTGTCATCTTAAGTGGTATAAAATGTGCCTACCTTCAAAACTATGATTTAATCCTCACTTTCCCTTCCAAGCTAAGATGTTCAAAGTTATTATTTAATCTTTAACTTTAAAGAGCTTGGAAGGGAAAGTGAGGATTAAATCATGGCTTTGAAGAGACAACAGCTTAACAAGGTCTTGTTTCCTACACACCTGAGCAGCCCAGGGATAAAGTTGTCTTGTCAATTACATGAACATGAACTATTTAAATTTTAATACATGTACACGTGTATATATAGGGGGGGGGGGTATTAAAATATATATATGTGGAGAGTGAATTAAGATTATGCAGGCAAATTGAATAATTCTGGTACTTCCTTACTTTTGAGAACTTAATTTGGCAATCTCACAATTTTTTTAATAAACGTGATTTTTTTTAATAAGTGTGATTCTTATATTGTCAAAAAGCAACAGATAAGTAGTATTATATTGATGTTTGCTTGCATTATTGGCAGGGTTGCAATGTTTTTGGGTCCAGCACACAGATCCCTGCCATGTAACCACTCGAATGATGTCATTAGAGTACTGGGTGTTACCATTTTTTCATGAGACAGACCTGAAAGTATGGCAGCAGGGGGTGTGATGGTAGTGGAATAACAGGAGATGGGATTTCTCTTTTCTCTAGCTCTTAGAGGGGAAAAAAATGCTCTTGTGAGACAAAAATCCCTTTCATTTTCTTCAAAATTTGTCTTTTGCCATGTGCCTTCAGTTCTGTGCCTCTCCTGTCTCTTCCTCGCTATTTCCCTCGAGTCCTACTCTTACCTCTTTTGATATGTATGCCATTCTTCCTGTATTCCACTCACCCCAAGTCTCAAGTCCCCCTCTAAGATATTGACTTTAAAGAAACTTTTCTTCAATAGAGCATCTGTGTGTACCTAAAAAATGGGATAAGTTGTGTGTGCATACAGTAGATTTGAGTGTGTATTTGGGTTTGAAAACAAAATTTTTAAATGTGAATTTCAGTTGTGTTCATTTATGTGGTGCTAAAACTAGGTTTTATGAATATTAGAAATGTAAAATCAGCAGTTACATAAGACAATACAAAGAAAGCAGGAAGAAGTCATAATTGAGAATAAAAATATAAAGTTATTTATTATTGGAGATAATCTTGATATACTTCTAACAGGATTATGAAATATATATATTAATAGGAGCTATAAGACAAAAGCTGCCAAAAGATGAATATATTGGAAACATGTCTTTCACTACAGAATCCAAGAATGCAGTTTCTCTGGCTTATTTTCAGACATAAGGATGACTTTATTGCACTGACTGTAATCATTTGTACATATTCTTTTGACAAAGATCTAGCAAGCCTGAAATTAAAAACTGGACAGCCTCATGCTGGAAATAAAATACATATTTTTAACAGCGGTAAGGGTTCAGATTACTAATATAATTCTTTATCGTGGTGATTTTTACATCAAGGTAGCTGGGGCTAAGCACAGAGCAAGACGATATCTTTGTCATTTTCTCCAGTGAGTTTTTTAAGAAAACTATGAAAAAAGAAAGATAAGGCTGCAGGCACTGTCCTCTTTAGAGCTTTATTATGATGTGTTACTTGGAAAATAATTCCATAGTAGGATTCTGTGTAAGTGGTCTCAAACTTGAAATTCTGGTAAATGGTCTCAAACTCTTATGCTGGAGATATTCTTAAATACCAAAAATTAGGAAATTATTTTATGTGAAACTTCAAACTGGAAGTCACCTGGGTGAACTCTGAGAGCTGCTGTGTAGGAAATTTCTCTTTAGGTATCTCTTTTGCGCAGTGTATGTCATTTTAAAGAGTTCATAAGAGGTAACTGTTGAAAGTGTAATCCTCTGTGTAGGATTACATCTTTAACTTCCAGACTCTTTTCTCCAGCACAAACATCAGACTGTTGTGGAGCTTTCAGTTCACATCTTGTGATTGAATTTTGACTGTTCTTGAAGTAATGTCCCTCCTCCCTCTGCCACTCCATCTAAACTCTCACTCTATCGATGATGTGGGACAGCAATGGAGAAACATACTGCTGCCTACCCTGCTCCTATTTTAAATAGTTTAACAATGGTTATTCTGATGTCCTACTCTGAGTACAATCAGAAGTGATTTCTGAAGATGATTCTAATCGTTAGTGAAGGAAGTGTCCCATTCTTGTTTGCTCAGACTAATTGTCTGGCTTTGTTTGGGTTACATCTTTTTCGGAAAGGAAGGCACGGAAGGATTATTCTACATTTAACAAACCTAATAGTTGCTTCTTGAAAAAAAGTATTCTGGGGTGGGGTTTTTTTGGCTTAGAAATTGAATAACCTGCATTCTTTCAGGCTGCAATTATAAGGGTATCTTGAATGTAACAGGTGTAGAAAAGTATCAGCATTATATTTCCAGGAAATGGATATCTGATACTACTGCCGCTTTTTCCTGGCCTGCAGTTTCTCTGTCGTTTACACAATCATTTTCATTGTAATGCTACTCTGTTTCATAGGACAGAGTGCTTCAGCTGCCTTCAGTTCCAAAACATGAGACTGTAGATCAAGTTTGGGTTTTCCCAATGAATTAGTAGATACATAATTAATAAATAATACAGCGTTTACTACACAAGTAATTATTTATACATAAATAACATTTAAGAAATAAAAATAGTATAGTCTAATATAAATAATAAATATATGAATCCATAAAATATATACTCAATATGTATAAATTATTATTAGATAATACATTATTCTTATAATCCTATGACACTACCACGTTTTGGAGAGATGGATGGGAACAAAGAGGAGAAAAAAGTTCAGACTTACCTACTTGCTTGTCTCCCAAAGACTTTTTCAAGTCAAGTACAGGTCAAGCTAGCTATCTTGTCATTGACTGTATCTGCTATTTTCTTTCTCAGAATCAGGGACAAGACAGTGTAGTCATCTTGAGAGGAAAGATGGTCACTTCATTACAAAAATGCTCTCAGCATTGTTTACAAATGTGTATCCAGACCAGTTTATCCAGAATATTTATGGAGCTTAAGGCATTTAAATACCTACTGAATTATAGCACTTCACACAAGAAAAAGGAAATAGATGGTGTAATAAACCATTATATAGTATACTACCTATAGTGTGTATATATATACAAAGTATATAAAAATATATATATAAAAACCATACTATAGTATACTAGTCTAAAGCATGAGTATACTGTTCCGCTTTTCCTTTTACCCAGAGGATGCTGTTCCTCTCTTCATCATATGGAGATGGAGTTGTGTGTTGGTGGCAGGGGAAGAAAGGCAGACTGCAACAGAAAGCCTTTGCTCTCTCTGATGAGATGGTCCCCCTGCTCCAAAGGAAGCCTTCTGTCAGCTTCCCTTAGCACTGTCAGAGCTTCCTAGAGAAGCTTCCAGAAGGAAAAAGCCCAAGTGCATGCTGTCAGTGTTACTGCACTGACTGTGAGGCACTGCAACAAACTATACCATTGCAGTGAGAGATGGCTGGTCTTCTGGAAAGGTGGCTGGTCTTTTGGAAACCTTACACGTACACTTTGCTGATAGCATGGGAACACTATTGATACATGACAAATGTTAGCCATATCACTTCAAATATTTTGTGAAGGTGCTTGGATACCTCATCAAAGTAGTAATAGGAACAACCATATAGAATAGAATGCATCATCGCTGTGTCAAGAAAACTGTGATATTATTGGTTCCATTTGCAGGGAGAGATGCTTCTACTTTCATCTGCTGTTACTGTAATAGCCGAAGCTGAAAGGTCACTTTTACCCAGATGCCTTCCTTGTTCAGTGGCTTATAACTTTTTTTGGTCTTGGACTAAGAAGCCGTAGTTCTTATCTGATTGATTATAGAGGAAGGAGAAAAAAATTCCTAAGTTTGATTTCATGACCCCTTTTTATCTGTCAGATCTGTTAATTCCCACCCCCCAGTTTTCATAAGTTTCTGTCTCGTCTCCTCTTCCTCTGTAAATGGAAAATCCCCACCAGGGATTAACCTGTCACGCACTTTAACTTACTGAACTCTTCCCAAAAACCATTTCACATACCCGTCTCCAATATCATTCCTGTCACTTTGGAAAGTGACAAACCTGCTGTCATTTATTTCCTTACTGCTCAGTCTACCCAACTCCTCCTTTTTTCTGTTAGCAGCCACTTCGCTCTGGAGATCTATAGCCTTCTGAATTTTCTTTTTTTTTATCATTTTTCTTTAAATGTTTCCTTTAAATCTTCTTAAAAGTTGTTTCTAAAATCTTCTTAAAAGTGTTAGTACTGAAACAGGAGTATACTCTCTGATGTGCTTTCCACTAGCTAGTCTTATAAAGTAATTTTTATTTTTGTTTTTACTGCAGATAAAGGAAGCCAATTTTTGGGGATCTAACTTTGTCATGAGTGGCTCAGACTGCGGCCATATTTTTATATGGGATCGCCACACTGCTGAACATCTCATGCTGCTGGAAGCTGATAATCATGTGGTGAACTGTCTTCAGCCTCATCCATTTGACCCAAGTAAGATAATGATTTTTCACAGTCTGCTTGTTCAGGTTGTCTGTAGAAAAGCACTTTAAAGCTCAGTCTTAAATTCTTTGCTCAATAGAGCATTGTAATGATTAATAAACTATAGTTCATTTTTTCCCATATCAATTAGGTAATACTGCTTTTAACTTTGTCTTTTACTAATGACCTTTGGCCCTTAAAACCCTCATTACTCAATAATGTCTTGGTATGAAAACATTACTGACATAGTATTTATAGAAAGTTAAGTTGTAATAAGAAGAATCCATTTCGTGCTTGCCTCAATACATAAAATGTTTTCCATGACACCGAGGGAAATACGGGGTACTAAAATGCCAGCAACATTTTGGGAATTGATATGAGAATCTGGTCTCTACTTGGCTCTTTTCAAAAAATTGACTGAAGTGGGGGTCTCAGTCTCACTGGCTTTGTGAGATTAGAAGAATGAATAAGATTCATAGAAATTCTATTAATTTGTATTTAGGGAGAAATATTTATAGAAAAGATGGCCTGGACCAAAGTAGTAGGAGGAAGATGTTGTCTTGACATGTAGATAGAAAATCTGAACCAGCTTCTGACACAGTCAAAGAAAGTATTCATGTTATGTCTTTTTTCATAGCTTACATGGCTGCAGAGTAGCTGAGTAAGCTGAGTCAGCTGTAAATAAATAAGCTAATAAAGTTGTTATAATAATACCAGAAGAGGCTGGGTATTTTTTGGACAGTTTGTGGAAGCATGGAATACAGCCCTACATTGGATAAGCCTCGAATTTTTAAATCCTTAATTGTAATTGTGTTCCTATATATGTTCAGAGTCTGTGGCTAGATTGGACATCTCTCTTGGCAGCACCTTCCAAAATTACCTGTAGGTTTACTGATTTCTTGATGGAGTGCGACTGTCTACCTGTCACACACTGAAAATGTAATGAAGACATCACCCTCCCTGTAGGCCAGTTAATCTTGTACAGGTTTTCAGTTACTGAGATCTTTCTATGGATTTTTTATTCCTGTGGTGGTTTTGTGCAATGATCTAGAGAATGTTCTGCAACTTCTTGTTTTCCATATTTGAACACGTGTTTATAAGAGCATCCACTGCTTGAATATCAAGTAAATTTGCATGAAATACACTGAAATAACCATATGTCAAAATTCATTTGACATTATCTTGCTTCTGTCTTTGTATCTGGGTCTACAAATCCTAAGGCTTTGTTATTAATGCATATACTTACCAGGCTGTCATCAGAAATATATTAGTAGTGGCTAGGTTTGTTCTTACTTTCTGCTCTTATCTTATGTATATTCTGGTGCGCTTTTTTTTTATTATTTAAAAAAGGAGGCTCTTGATGTTTGCATGTGTTTTCTTCATATATATATATATATATTCAAAAATATATAATGTGTAGCTCAGATCTAGTATGGAGACTTAGTAATTACATAGCTGTATGTTCAACATGGGAACTGACGTTTGCAAATAAATGCTTCAAGTGAAGTGTTTCAAGTGCCCAGAGAGGTTGTTGAGGCCCCATCCCTGGAGGTGTTCAAGGCCAGGCTGGATGGGGCTTTGAGCAACCTGGTCTAGTGGGAGGTGTCCCTGCCTATGGCAGGGGGGTTGGAACTTGATGATCTTCAAGGTCCCTTCCAACCTAAACCATTCTGTGATTCGTTCTATGATTTTTTTCTTCAACTCTGGTTAAGTGCAGAAAATACTGGTAAAGACGTAACACATTTCATTTATAATTACTATTATTTACTTCTAGTTCTGGCCTCTTCGGGTATTGATTATGATATAAAAATTTGGTCACCATTGGAAGAATCCAAGATTTTTAACAGAAAACTTGCAGATGAGGTAAGAACCTTTCCTCCTTTTTCACAGTAATGTTGCATTGTCCAATTCTATACAAGCCTTTGGTGTGAATTACTGATATTGAATTAACAGAGTTATTTAACAAATGAAAAGCTGCCCTTTATGATAGTTATCTTTCATATCATTGGCAGCACACAGAGGCACTTTGTATTTCATTAACTCTCCTAGAAATTATACGATATGATCTGGTATTATGTACATCAAAGAAGTTGGAAAAAGAAGTTGGAAAAAAAACAGATATAGAAGGAAAACTGGCAAGAATTAAGAAATGAAGGCAGTGCCTGTCTTTAAACAAATAGATTAACTGAAGGAAATACAATGGTATATAGAAGAACAGGGAGCGCAAAAATCAATCCTATTAAATATTCTGTGGCATAAAAGGGAGCTAAGGTTAAGATTGCAAATTGCCAACTTCATGGAATAAAGCAAATATTGCCATCTCAATCAGTGTTAAAAGTCTATGTAAAGTTATGTAACACATTGAGCAGCTCTGTGGAAAGGGACCTGGGAGTCCTGGTGGACAACAGGATGACCATGAGCCAGTAATGTGCCCCTGTGGCCAAGAAAGCCAATGGCATCCTGGGCTACATCAAGAAGAATGTGGCCAGCAGGTCGATGGAGATCATCCTCCCCCTCTACTCTGCCCTGGTGAGGCCACATCTGGAGTACTGTGTCCAGTTCTGGGCTCCCCGGTTCAAGAAGGACAGGCATCTGCTGGAGAGGGTACAGCAAAGGGCTACGAAGATGGTAAGGGGACTGGAGCATCTTTCTTATGAGGAAAGGCTGAGGGACTTGGGCCTTTTTAGTCTGGAGAAGAGAAGACTGAGGGGAGATCTTATCAACGCTTATAAATACTTAAAGGGAGGGTGCCAGGAGGATGGGAACAGTCTTTTTTCAGTGGTGCCCAGTGATAGGACAAGAGGTAATGGCCACAAACCTGGGCATAGTAAGTTCCATCTAAATACCAGGAGGAACTTCTTTACTTTGAGGGTGGCAGAGCACGGAAACAGGCTGCCCAGAGAGGTGGTAGAGTCTTCCACACTGGAGACATTCAAAACCCGCCTGGACGCTGTCTTGTGCAGCCTGCTGTAGGTGACCCTGTTCTGTCAGGGGGGTTGGACTAGATGATCTCCAGAGGTCCCTTCCAACCCTGACCATTCTGCGAACACATTGTTTTCATAGCCTCAAAGCAATAACAATGTGTATAGCAGCAGGCCTGTGATGATCATATAGTTGCATATTTTAGCGATTTACATAACATAATTTATTAAAATGTTAGATGTTTTTCTGTAAGTAATATATTAGGGCAAATTTGGTTGTGGGGTGGTTTGGGGTATTTTTGTGCAATCTCTTGAACAGCAGGGATATAGTAGACTGGGATATTTAATTACTATTTCTCCATATTATTGCTATATATATTAAAAACAAAGAAAAACCCACAACCCTTAGCCACCACTCCCCTGAAAAAAACCTCAAACCATCCACTTGTGAGTTTTGAACATTTCCTGTTTTTTTAACAATAGTAACACTGAGCACAGTGACACTTCTTTGTATATTTTATGATAGCTTTAACCTCTGACTTATTTTGGAGGCTTTGGGGTTTAGAAATATTGAATTTTGAGAAAAGTTCAGTATAGATGTAGAACTGTATTTAAAAGAGAGAGGCCATTACCTTAGTGAATAGGAAAAGACAGCAGGGATGGGAACAAGTATCTGAATAGAGGAAAAAGCATCAGAAGCAGGCTGTGAAAAGGGTGTTACAGATGATGCACTGGAACAACAGGAGGTGAAAGGTCTTCTCAGTCTGCTTCTTTTAGGGAGTGATCAGCTGTCCAAAGTGCCTGGTAAACAGATGACAATGACAGAAAAGAGGTGCTTTGATTTGGCTAGGAGAAGGCCACTGCAGACATTTGCAAGAACATGTTCCTCACAAAAGGAACAGGCTTGAGAAGTAATCTCAGAGAGAAAAAGAAATGCATTATTTTCCTGCCTTACTGCAGCTGATCTGGGAGGAAGCACTGAATAATGGTGAGAACTTGTCTCCACGTAAAGAAATTTTTATGCTTAGTGATAACAAAAGAACATAGTCTAAAAGCTGAGAGACAAGCTAAGGTGTGGGATTAGAACTTAATGGGAAAGCAAGAAGGATGGCAAGGAAGTACCACAAGGAATGAAGGAGGCAGAAGAACTAAAAGTATTTGTTAGTGATTTTTTTTCCCTTGAAACTAAGACCATAGGAGCTGGCTCTTTCAAGTCATTTAAAGCAAGCTGTAGATCTGTTTAGAAAGAATTATGGAGCTGAAGAATGTTCCTGAGCTGGAGTAGAGTAATTGCTTGTGTTCCTTGGACTTTCTCCAAAAGTTTAAAGCAGCATGAAGGTAGGAGTTTAGGGTAACCT
Organism: Charadrius vociferus; assembly: GCF_000708025.1. Taxonomy (NCBI): domain Eukaryota; kingdom Metazoa; phylum Chordata; class Aves; order Charadriiformes; family Charadriidae; genus Charadrius; species Charadrius vociferus. Next base: position 3,072,530 of record NW_009649568.1, read on the forward strand.
CATGTCTTCTCCTTCCCACATTCTTGGCCAGTGCTGGTGCTAGAACTTTGTTCTCTATAACAGTTGCCATCTGTAACAGCACTTTCTCTCATCGGTCCTCCTTGTTTTGTGCAAGATCTCATTTCCAAAAGTTTTTCTCAGTTGCTCATCTTAATATCTACCATGCATGTGGACAACGGAACGATGATCTTACTAGAATATTCTTTAGACAGACAATTAGATATTTGTAGGCAGTCCACTGTCTGACTTCTCTCACAACATACAATTGGTATAACTGTATTTGATAGTAATTACTGAAATATTGCTCCATTATTGTAATTTTAGACTCTGTAAATGCCTTGTGCATAGGAACTTTGTATCTACAAACACATATTGATGCAGTACAATTTTGTGTTTATTTTTGATGCTGTTTTTTCCCCTTCCCTGCCTCCAGGTTATAACACGTAATGAATTAATGCTGGAAGAGACCAGAAACACTATTACTGTTCCAGCTTCTTTTATGTTACGAATGTTGGCTTCGTTGAATCATATAAGAGCAGGTGAGAGACTTCTGAAGAGCTTGCCCATCACATTGGTCTATGAAATAGCAGATGGATTGGGGAACCATCAAGATCTTCAGCTGTTAGTAGCTACACTTGGGTTGGTGAGAAGATTCAAGGGTTGTTTGAGCGTCTAGGTAATAGAAGTACTCAGGGATCGCTTCTTTAGGGTGAGACTTGCAACATTTTTGCAGCTGTTATTTTTTTACCTCACAACAAAGAGCAAAATATATTTTTAGATGTTACCATACTATCCATCCTGAAATAGCTTATTTGTAATGTAGTGCTAATTACATGTTGAAAAACACTCTTTACTAAGGAAGGATCTTAAAGGTGAGTGCTGTATGATAGGAAAGCTATTGGAGATACAAACTGACTGTCATTGTGGGCTTGGAATTGTCTTAGGGGCAAAGGAGGGTGTGAAGATACAGGACTGGGAGATATTAATGAGGCCGCTGGCAGCTGTTCCTTGGGCAGCAGCTACCAGGATGTCCCTTCAGCCAAGGGGCAGTTCCCTGGGGACTGAAACTGGTGATATGGTGGGTTGCATGGAAAATTGTCATTGGGAACTGGTGTTCCTGGCTGTTAGCGCTGAAGAAGTTGAATGCAGTGGGTTGATACTGAAAATGTAGGACAACGGAGAGACATCATACTGGGTAGGAAGCAAGGAGATTAAGTTTTGGGAGGCTGGTATGACATATGAGGCGGAAACCTAACAAAACTGTAGATGAAGGTGAAAGTGACTGAATATGGGGACTCTTGCACTGGCTGAGCAGGGCCGTGGGCTTATGGTGATGAGGTAGGAAGGAAGCTCTGCCTGGCAGCAGAGCCTCTTTCACCTCTCACTGACCTGTGAGAATTAGAGTGCCAGGAGCGTGCCACTGTATCCAGCCCAGTGGTATGCCTCACCCCTGCTGTAACTGAATATATTCGTTTGGGTTTTAATTCATTTGTGGTGATTTCTTTGGAGTAAAATACTCAAAGAACAGTTGAGTTAACACAGATTTTTGCTGAAACTTGTATGGCTGAGTGGATTATTTATTAACCTTACATGTTGTTTGAGTGATAATCTTGGGCCAATCATGTTCCCTCACACATGTCGTTATTTGCCTTTGTCTAAACATTTACATCAAAGGGTACTTTTTCTGATGTATACAGTGACAGCGAGTCCCCAGTTTCCTGGAGTATACAAATTTCTAACTGCAGCTTTTCTAGTTTCAGCTACCCAGAACAGTGTTTCAATCCCTTGTATTCACCATCTCTTTTTAATATTATACTTGCATTCATCTTTCCTGTGCTGACAGCTAGTCAGCAGCTACAAGGTTTTTCCTTTTGTACACAAATTTCACTTTTATGTCTGGAAATCCTTTAAGGCTTTTCTCCTGTTCCCTTTTCTTGTGGTAACATTTCTACCCAATCTCTGCTGTCAGTCCATGTGGACTTTATTCTACCAAATAATCCACAGCCACCATCTGTTGTGTAATAGCCCAGGGAGATAGTATGTCATAAATATTTACCAAAAAATGAAAACTTTGGAAGTTCTCTTTACTAAATCTTTGTGTCTTACAGATCGATTGGAAGGTGACAGATCAGAAGGATCTGGTCAGGAGAATGAAAATGAAGATGAAGAGTAATCGGCAGTTGTGTGCAAGCACCTAGACATTAATGGAATTTGTATAAGACATTAATTATATTTTTCCTTACAGAGCTTTAGTGCAATTCTAAGGTATTGCTTTTGGATAACCTAACCTTTTGTTTTTGAATGACTGTGTGCATGACTTTGGGAGAGTATGCAAGTTAAAATAAGCAAAAATGTTTTTAAAACGTTTTGCCATGTATGAGGGGTGCTAGAAGATGCAAAGTGCAATATTTTCCTTAACCTGCACATGTGGGAGCTTGGATCAATGTTTTAAAGTAACTTTCATTATAGTAAAAACGTTGGTTCAAATAAATTTCTATACTTGCTGTTTGCATGTTTGTTGCTTTCTAATTAAAAGATTTGGTTGTTTTAAGTAGTTTTGTGTTTTTTCTTTGTGCAACCATTGATTTATCACCTCGTAACTATGATCCCATTACTGCCTTCATTTGCATTCTTTCTTACAACGTTTGTGAAGTGACAAATACAATTATTTCTTACAGTGAGCACTGGGATCTCTGTGACTTTGAGACCCCCATGCCTCTTGGTTCTTGCATTTCCATGGGCAATACCCACAGATAGAGATGCAAAACTCTCTATCCATCAGTCTTACCACAGTGCCTCTTCACATTCTCCATGCTGGAATCTGCAGTGCTGGTGAAATAGTTGTGTTTCACTAACAGATCCACGAGTATGTGTTCTTTGCAACAACAGCAGATACATCTGCATTTCAATTTGATTTGGAATAGAGAAAATGTAGTGCAAAGCAACATGAATTTGAAAATTCCAGTCCATTACCTCCTAGGAGTAATTGTTTGGGAAGGAGGGCAGTTCAGTCTGTGTAACAAGCTCTGTTCCACACATTTTTGGATGGCAGTGGGGAAGAGGAAGTGAAGTAAGGAAAGTGGAGCAGGGTAAAGAGTGGCTTTGCTCAATGGCTGTTCTTGCCAAGGATGGCAGACACTGGGAGGCTCCATTGGAACTTACAAAACACTGGGAAGAGTTCTAAATCAGGTGAACAAGGGTACTGGACACTTCATTACGCTGTTATCATTAAAATACACATTCATCACACAATCTTCACAAACTTTGCTTTTATCAACAAAAAGAATTCCCCACACTAAATGAAAAAGAATGTTATCGCAACATTCTGATGTCCTGATTCACAGTGCAGGCAGGCTGCAAGGACTTGGGGAAGGGATATAAGTCACAGACATGGAGAGAGATGAGGAAACTAAAACTATTGGAGGAGATGAAGAAAGATTTGCGAGGGAAGAGAAATGGGAATTATACGGAACTCACCTGGCAGTAACAGTGAAGATACTTGAGCAAGGGAAGAATAATGTGAGGGGAGAAGAAATGTGTGAGGAGATGGATAGGGTGGTTGGTTGGTTTTGGTTGTTCGTTTGGGGTTTTTTTTAAAGGAGAAGATAGGAAATTACTGAGGACGAGCAAAGTATAGAAGCTTTGAAAGTGATCCAGTGAAGTGAATTTAGGAAAGGAGAAAACAACTGTGGAGGTGAGAAGGTTTTGGAGGCAGGGGGTGCTGAGAAGAATGGATATCTCAGAACACTGGAGCATTGTGGAAAATGGGAAACTTCACACCCAGAGGAGGTCAGCGCAACAGATAATAGAAGTCTGGTAAGCATTTGAGACCGTATTGACTGTGAGCAAGGGAGAGTGAAAGAAGTCAAGGCAAGTTGTTTGTTTGCTTTCTAAAGTATGGAGTGAAAGCAATGGCTGATATGGATATTTGTCTTCTCTGGTGACACAAGAAGGACTAAGTGGCCTTCTTGTTGGAGAAGGGAGAAAAACATTAGTTTTTCCTCATGACATAACATTTTGAGCATGCAAATCAGCAAGAAATGAAAGAATATTTTATGATTTTGTGGTACACCTATTTGGGGAGGTGGGAACACAGGGGTCTAGAGCTATTCAAACCTTGCTGCTCATAGCACTGCCCTGAATCATATTTTTACTATCACTTGTAAATTAGCCTTGAATTTTTGAAACCAAGCAGAGTACTCCTCTTATTAGAATTTAAAGAACTACACAGTGAATATTTATAGCGTACTTAGTGTATATATAAAGTAGGGTTGTCTACCTGTTAGCAGTAGGAGGAACAAAGCCATCCTTCTATTCTGTGTGACATCTTTTGCAATGGTGGACCTCTGCCACAGCTAGGGGCCCTGAGCAGTTCTTTGAATGAAATACAGTAACACAATGTTTGATGCAGTTGTTAGGTCCTCTGTAGATGATATTTGAGATGTATTTGCTTCCAAAAAGAATGACCATGCTGTTTCTACAGAAGCCTGAGTCTTTTTGTTTAGAAATTATTAACGTTTGCCTTTTGAAAACAAATTCTTTCTCAAGTAAGTGTATGGAGAGGATACCCTTTGTACTTACTAGAGAGGTTTATAAGTCATCACTGTGGATGTCTGTCTTTCTAAAAATAAAAAAGCTACTTCTGCCACTTCTGCTTTAGAGCAATACAATATAAAACAAAAGCAACAATCTTGTAATGTCTTCTTTTTTTCCCCGAATGCCTCAATAAGCGTGTTATTCCCAAGAGGTCTGTTAGTTATGAAAGGCTAAATATTAACTTTCATTCCAGATACTTAGCTGTGGGTTTACTGATTAAAAGGAGGGTTGAATCACGATAAGGGCAACAGTTTAATATTTGGAAGATTTTTCAAATGCCAGTGAAGCTTTTCAAGCCATTTTTTCAAAACTTCAGATATCCATAGTGTTTAGGTTGGGGTTTTTTCATAAACATTTAGGTAATGGGCTAAGTCTCAATTCCTAGAACCATGCAATACTAGGGGCTGTTGGCAGGAGCAGGAAGGATGCTGGTCATTCTAGAGTGTGTAGCAACAAAAGAAAATTTTAAAATGTTATTTGGATATGCGTGGAAGTTAATAAGTAATAAACCAACCCACAATCCAAACCCTCAAAATTTTAGAAGCCCCTGATTTCAGACTGGGGGCTTTGAGGTGGGTGATGCTGCAGGAGCTCCCTCTAGTGCCACCATTGGTGCCGCATTTGTACAAGTGTGTGTCCTGTGTGCAGAAATGAAAATCTGGGGATGTGTACTTTCCACTAATTTGATTACTGCCGTAGTGATATAATACTCGGGACCATCATCCTTCCTTTCTAGTAAGCCAATGAGAGAAAAAGACTAAAAAGCAACAAACCATAATACTCCTGTTAAGCATCAAATGATCAGCTGATTTTGCTGGCCACTAAAAGACATATCCAAACCCTTTAGTTTCCAGTTGCAATAATAACAGCCCAAATTTGGACAGGACAGTGAGTGAAAATATGGGGAGCACCTTATTTTCCAGCTTTATGGACTGAAGGTTGTACATACGCTCAAGCTGGTCCTCTCCTGTAGCAGCTTGCTGCCAATGCTTACATCCTAGGAAGAGCACTTCTCTACAGCAAGGGTTCAGATGTCATTGAAGTCACCTCTACAAAGGATGTTTCTTAAGACAGTTGCAAAGAGCAAAAGCAACTTCTTTGATGTGTTGCTACGATTCCTAGTAAATAATTTGGTGTCTTGAAGCTTGGGCAGATGGTTGCTGCAGGAAGCAATCTCTTGTTTAAATGTCGAACATGCTGAGCCTGTTCAAATCTATCTGCTCTCTGCTTAAGTTCCAGTTCTTCATGTCTTCCCCTGATGGAGGTAGGAGAAGGTTCATTAATGACATCCTGCATCACCTTTATTGTAAAATTTTCATACCTAAGTAGTAGATAAATGTTACAGTAGACTATTATGTACATTAAGCCTTTTCAGAACATCCCAAAGGATGATTTTGAGGAAGACATTCCAGAAGTGAACATTTAATACCAATTTCACTGTCCTTGCACCAGCAAAATAGCTATTGTTGAAGCATGTGTGTGCTTGTGTGTAAGAGATGGGAGAATGTGCTCAGCGACACTGCCTTGGAAAGCTGAGCGGTTGCATCTACGAAGTCATGTTTTTATGGAAAGATACCACTGAGCCAGGTTCAGTCTCTGAGGCTCAGGCCTATTGCAAAGGCTGTTCATTAACAATCCTTGGGGATCCTCCATACTGCAGTGTTTCATGGGCCAGACCTGACAGCACTGTTGAAAAATGAGGTGCCAATTCGCACCAGTTAGGTCAAAGCCCATGTTACTCCTGGTCCACAATCACGTTCCTACAAGAGGCCAACTCTTAAAGCCTCAGCTGAAGTACAGGAAATGACAGAGAAGGCATGCGTGAGGTCATCTGCCCTGTCTAGAGATTGATTTTGTCTTTGAAACGTAGGGTTAAAGACATTTTAAGCTATTTTAATTAATTATAACATGTCCAAATGCCTTTGTCCATGTAAGCATCCAGTTTGTCTTCCCAGTGACATTCTCTACTGTTGAGCGTAAGTTATTTTTTAGGGTAACAGAGATTTATTTTCCTTAGTTTTCAATTCTCCTTTTATTATTTGCAATTGCTTTGTTCTTTTGATAATAAGGTACCATCTACCTTCTCAGTGCCTTTTAAGAACTTTTTGTCAATGCTCCCTTGCAGATTAATTTCCCTTTTCTGGTGGAGCAAACTGAAGTCCAGAAAACAACTGCTGCTATTGAAAAAACACAACAAGGTGTTTTGATAGGAAAAATAGGCATATGCTACTCTTAAAGCAAGCTCCTTTTTTTCAGATTGTGACTCGCCGCATACTTCCCTTTTTTTGCAGAAGGAGGGCTGTACGCTAGTATAATCCATGAAATCTGACAGATTCACTATCCATGGCTACTAATTTAGGAAAATCTCACTTAAGTGAAAAACCCTCTAAATAGAGTTTGTTAATGGGCTTTGTTACTAATTGGAAAACAAATCCCCGGGGGATCTGCAGCTGTTCTCAAACAGCATTGCAGATCTTCTTCTTCCCCTCTGTGGTGTGACTCAGTGCTCAGACCCCGCTTCCAATATTTTCTCCTTCCTGACCTGCCCTCAGCCCATGGAATCTGGCTGCCTGTAGCTACTATTTTTAGTCCTGCTGAGCAGTGAAAGAAGGAGAGCCGGGAGGGAGGAAAACAGGGTTGTGGGGATCAGGAGCAAGGCTCTTCATTAGCTGGGCACTGCTTTTGCCCAGCCAGCGAGGCAAGCCAAAGGCAAGTCCCCAAAATCTTTCCAGCTCCTTTATCCCCACTAGCCTCAGAGCCCTCACCTGAGCTCCCTAATTCTTGTCTCCTAGCAAACCTGAGGACCCTTCCCCTACCCCAGCAACTTCTCAAACGTGGGTGGTGAAGCTTGTGCCAAAAAGATGAAGAGTTACTGTTGTGAATTTTTAACAGCAGTGGACAGTGCTGCAGCCCAGCCCTTCCCAGGTCGCTGCTGCTCTCAGGACAAATACAAGCGAACCTCCAATTCTGTAGCTGTGGGGGGAATTCACGTGTACACTTCAGGTGCGCTCATCTCCACGCTCTTCCTCTCTCATATGACACCCTGATGGTCTCTGAGGCTGAGTACTGAGACTCTGATCTTCCATGTCTATCTTACATAGAAAACTTCTTGCATATCTACACCCCATTTTTGTATTGGATCCCCATGCATATCTAAAGAAATTTCATTAAAAACAAAATAAGTCAAAAATTGTAATTGTTAAATCATCTAAAGGAATAACAGTTAACACAAGGTACTTTTTATGGGGAGTTGAACATCACACCTTCCATGTTGGCTAGACTGGATTTCTACTCAGCAGAGTGTGACAATCATTTGGTAGTAGGTGAGTTAGTGCTCTCGCTTCAATTCTTTCTGACTTAATTAATGCTGTCACAGTTGTCAGTAGTGAGCTCTGAGGGCATGGGATACTGATTCAGCACTTTCGCTCATGGGGGTGGAAAAAAGCATCTGGGACTGTTATCTGTCTCATTTCATGAGCATTTCAAAGAGAAATACTGTGCTTTAAAATAATTTGTGGTTATTTTACTCAGTATTATAAAGAGCAAGGAAGGTTTCTGTAAATCTTTAAATGAGTATGGCTTTTAAAATAAAGTTAGGCGCTGTGACAAAAGCATTTGGCTTGGAGGTTGGTTGTACTGCAGAAGCTTTACAGGCTCAAGGATGTAAAATACAAGACACTTCAAAATTCTCTCCACTTTTTCTCAAGTAGGGTTTTTTTCTTCAAAAAATTAATTATATCGTGCACCTGCTATCGCTGCACATAAGGGTCATGCCATGAGCGCAGTGAAGAGTGCGACCTTCCCCGTGGTAGGAGCTACTGCTCAGTCCAAGTGCAGGGAGACTCTCAAACACACCCAGAGCTACTGCCGTTGCCTCCATCAACACCCCCTCAACCATGGCAGGAGCAAGTCCCAGCCCCTCATCTCTTCACAACCACGCCACCTGTGCCTGCTCTGGCAGCTCGCTGGGTATGTGGGTGTCACCGATGGTGGCAGTTGCATGCTTTCCCACACCATGCTGAAAATCCATGTGATTGCTCAAAAATTCAGCTTCATTCACACCACACAAATTTCACATCACTGCGGTGAATGGGTTTGATTGCAATCTGGAGGCTCTAAATTTGGTCTGTGACATACTCTTATAAGGGGGGGGGGAGCTGGGCAAAAGATACAGAAACGAGAAACTGAATGAGCTTCATCATTTAATTTGAGAAATTATTTCTCTCGTCCCTGTTCTCACAATATCTTTCCCCTCTGTTTGCAGGCTATGTATCAAAGCAGTTCAGTGTAGGGATGAAGAGGGTGTAAGACAGTGAGCCCAAGACACAGGGGGTAGCTGGAACCCCGGCCCTTTGGGCTGTCAGTGGCCGGGCAGAGGGCAGATGTGAAGTGCAGGAGCAGAAAGGTCTCCACTTCCCCTCTGCACGCTCGTTCCCTGGAAAGCAGAGAGAGAGCAGCTAGAAGAGAACAAGCTGAAGATAAATGCAAAGTCGAATTGCGCCCAAGGAAGGAGAAAATATTCAATGGCACGGTCGTTTTTGGTTCACTGAAAAGTAGTCTAAAAACAGAGGCATGCTATAGAAAAGACTGTTAAGCATAGCTGAGCTGCAGGAAAACACTCCAATGCTGCCTGCGCGCAGTATGGCAGGGGGCAGCCTGCATTAAAAGCTGATTGTCAGATTAATACGGCCTCCTGTGTTGCTGTGTAATGGCCGTATGACACTGCTATAAGAAAGTATTTTCAAGTTGCAGAGCTATACAGGAAAATAAGCTGTGCTGCGCTACATACCTAGAAGAGACACAGGGTTTTCTCCTTTCTATGAGAAGGTAACTGGCATCTCAGTGCAACTGCAGGTTGAAAAACATGGGACATCCACTAGGATGTATTACTGAAGAAAGTGTAGACGGCAGAGTGAGGCTGGGAATCTCTTCCGTCTGGCACCGGAGCCCCGGCTTTGTGCCCACCAGGACTTTGGACCATATTGCTCAGTTTGCTGGCAAGCACACAGCAAACAGGGGATGCTCAGGCAACATGCGGCTCTCCGAGCCAGACATTGCCATCTTCTTCTGACAGTGCTCCAGAATCACCTGAAGGAATGATGTAAGTGGTGATGATGTTAATATTTATCTTTCATACACCTTTGCTTTAAAATGCTGTTAGATCCAGTGTACAAAGAGAGACACCAATGTCAGAATTCCTTCAACAGATAGAGAAATTGGGCACGAAGGAGGAAATGAATTGCTTATCAACACCTAAAAGCCTAGCAATAACACCAGGATTCAGATTGTTTAAGACCTCTACGGTGAGTCCTCTTCCACCAGCCCATATTATGCTTTTTAAAAATAGTAGGTGACTAAAAATCTTTAACGGAATTCCTCCACCCTGGCAACTTTGAATTCTCCCTCAAGGCAAGGAAGCGGGTGTGTTTCTTGGTAAACCATGAGTGGCATTGCTGCTGCACAGATATGCTGCTTGGTGAGCTGTGTGATAATAAAACTGGGTTTCCAGGGCCCTATCTCAATACAGTAAATGTAAAAAGGCTGGTACAAAAATGTAATTACTTGTGCTTGATATGGGAATAACAGCCTTGAACGGGGTTGGTTTGTGCAGGTACGACTTAAGCTCTTTAGTCACCTTAGATTTTACAATAAGAACCATAAAATGTATCTTCCACTTACACTAATTAGTCCGTTAGTAATTTAGCTGTATCCTGACAGAAGCAAAGCTGTAGCAGGATCGGCATCTGACAGTCAGTCCCTGGGTTGCCATGGTAACTGTCTACGATGGGGGGGTGCTTAAGAAAAATGCAACTCCTGGGCTAAATTCTGGGCTGGAGGCCGGCAGATGGATGGGATTCAGCTGCCTCAGAGGGTGGTACCCCACCGCCACACATGCGGATTCAGAAATCTCCCTGGGTGCCAGGTTGGCACGTGGGAGGCTCTGTGATGGGGAAGCAGGGGGGAGATCCAGTCAGCAGCAAAATTTAATTTAGAGCGTTAATTTGTTCCCAAATTTGCTCACTGAACCTGGTACGTTTCATCTGAAACACAGAGGGGGTTCGATGAACTCCCATGTCATCCAAGCCTGCCCAAAAGCCTCATGGAATGCCCCAAGCCTCAGGACTCAGTGCTCCCACAGCCCTTTCTCGGGAGCAGCCGGCTGAGCCAGGGAGGGCTTCCCATTCCGCTGGGAAGTTAAGCTCTTTGGCAGCCTTGAATACACCCAGAGCCAAGGGCTCGGGATCGCAGGCAGCTGCGAGCTGGAGTTGATGTTGTTGGAGTCATCAAACCCCTCTCGGAGCACAGGCAACATATTTCGTTACAGCAGCATTTCCAAAACAAAATGTTCTTAGAAATTTCTGTTCACAAAACAATTTGAAATGAAAAAAAGGAAAGAAGAAACATCTTGTTCCAATATGGCCCAAGACCACGTTTTTAACAAGAACATTTCTTGTAAGGGAGAGTGCGTGCTTTGTCAGCCAGCACACAAAACCTGACCACGTGGGAAGCTCACCTATCTAAGGGCAGAAATCAGGAAAAAAAATACCCCAAACCAAAAAATAATCATTGCCATAGGTGCATAAAAAGTCAACTTAATTTAAACAATTATTACTGCTTTGGGTTGGGTTTTTTTGTGAGCATGTTCATTGTTGTTCCTTTATACCATGTATATTGTTAAGTCCATTATAATGAATGTGTTGTTATATTCAATTTATTTTCCAAGATTGTTTTCAGAAAAACAATATGCCTCAGTATCCACAATCTACAGACAATTTCTGTGTTCTACCTTTTCGCTGTGCTGCTCAGCTATATTCTTGCTTTCTACTTGCACCATTTCTTAAATTTTTCCTATTTTACTGGTATCTCAAGTTAGGTTCTCTGGGGTGCATCAGAGTGCCACTTCTGATAAAAGATTTATCATCATTCAAAGGTGAAGACTTCATATTTATTTAACAGAAACAAAAATACTTCCTATAATGCATTCTATACTTTCAAAAATGTAAATAGATTTTAGCTTGAGCAAGCAAATATTAATTGCAGACAGGTATCACAGTTCTTACCCATATTTTCATTTTCTGAGGAAGAAGAGGAAGTGAAACCTTCTCTTCTCCCATGCCTTCGTTTTTTTTTAAGAAATTTGACATTCCTAATTATAACAGAGCAGAGGGAAATGAAAGTCTATTTTAAGAGATGATTATTCCTGTAAATAGTGCCTGGGCACTTCAGCCTAATCTCATTTCATTTGGGCTGTCATGTGAGTACGATAAATAACTCTTCCTATAACCTCCATTTTGTTGTTCTTTTTCTTCTGTTGCAAATAATTGTCAGTTCTAGTCTTTGCCTACATATCACTGCACGACTTCCTAAATGACAAGGATACGGGAGGCTCGGTTTAGCTGCAGATAATTTCAGCCTCTCTCTTACAATAAAAATTGCATGGGCTAAATTTGGACACCATTTTCTTGCAGAACTAATAATATTTGGTTTATCTTCTGTTTTGTTTTCATTTGTACAAGAGCCCTGGTTATTTATTTAAAAGCATTTATTTAAGAGAGACCATTGTTGTGTATTTTTTTTTTAACCAAGGTATATAACTATCCTGTCAGGGAACCTGATAAATGTTAGCAATTTCTAATGCACTTCCCTGGCTTTACAAGAACATTTGAAAAAAACCAAAAATCAGCTTCAGTTGCTGAAAAAATGCAGAGTATGAAGAAGTGAATTGGCTCTTCAGGAAAAACAAAATATCTTTTTTGTTTAATCAGAAAAACAGCATAGCAAACTTCTCTTTCTCAATTTTCTAATTGTACTTAGAGCTCAGTGAACCCACCCGAAACCCTGCACACATTTCATCCTTTTGGTTGAATTCCCTTGTATCTACTGCATTTCTTGACGTTTAGTCCTAATCATAAGAGTCATCTTAGGCTCTGGAGTCCAACACAAGCCCTCGAGGCTATTAAAAATGCGTTTCTCATCTAGTGATTTTAACAGCTTCCCAGAGACAGACCGTACCAATAAAATCTGTTGGTTTTTCCCTTCCTAATTTCAGGTGAGCTACATCTAGATCTGGTAAATACAGGTGCAGCTCAATGAACTAGACCAAGGTATCACTAGGACTGCAGAGCATCAGGATACTGCATCAAGTTCAGTAACGTTAGTCATCCAAAAATGACAAATTGATGTTAAAATTGTGGTGGATGCTGCAGAGATCCCAAAATTATTTTACATAAAAATTCGTTTTTGTCATCATTAAACGTCAGTTGGAAGATCTGGTTGAGTTTTCAGGCAGAAAAAGCAACCCCTATCTCCCCAACTGGAAACAAGGATGGGACGTGATTTTCGGTACGCTCTTTAGAAATCACCGTTCAGTTGATTCCTCCTCCTTATATTCCATATGCAGTAAATTACTGAACATCCTCCTCCTCTACATTTGCATCCCATTTCCTTAACTTTTACTTGTGGGGGCGGAAGGGGTGGCACAAAAAAGTGACTTGTAAATGCTCTCTACAGGATCCTCTCCGGCTCTCTGCCCCGCTATAAGCATTTCGAATTAGAAAGACTGTGCTGGTTAAATCTGACACATGTCCCCCCTCTGCTTCTCGTTTGAAGCCGTTCCCAGCTGATGGATGCACCGCTTTCAAAGGCGGTGGCTTTGAGCTGTAAGGGACGGTGGTTGTAGGACACGTCCATTTGTTCTGGGCTCCATGTCACCTGTTTGTGTGGTACAGCCTGAGAAGTCCAGGACAAATGTGCCAGTTTTATTCATTTATCAACAACCTTGCTTGAGGGATGAGTTCAGGGATTTTGTGTAGATGAATCTGCAGATTAATTAATCTGTATTGGGTGTGTAGTAATTAAATTCTAGGCCTTTTTTATAGATTAATCTTAATCCTATAACCAATGTATAGGGGGTGTGTATGTGTAAAAAGTCAGCTGTTGAAATGAGGAATCAGTGTTTTCCAATGTCATATTTCAGTTTGGCACACAATGAAACGTGAAGAAGGCACCTGATCTCTTATTATATAACACAGGGGGAAAAAAACCTTACTGTTTGCGTGAGATAAGGATTTTTGCTCAGTTTCACTTGAGAGATCCTCAGCAGTATTCTTCTAGCCAGTGGGAAATTATGCAGCTTGACATTTTTGCTAAACTGCCCGTTTTTAAAGGCACAGAATCTAAATCCTACGCCTACTCAGAACAAATTTGGATCAAAACCTGGGATCACCTTTTTCTGTCATTTTTGTGAGTAAGACTGTTGTTCAACTCTTCAGACTATCCTAGGAGGCGAGCTGCTGTCTTTGCATAAAAAGATCACTTGCCCTTATCCTCAGGGATTCCAGTGAAAGTAAAAGACAATCAGGTTTTTCTTTTTAAACCATGCATAACACTTCAACAACCCTTCAGTTATCTTCAGTTATCTCTCTGACTTTTATACTGTTTGCACTGTGACTGCACTTGAGAGACTGTTATGGTTGTGTGATCTGTCCTGGGCAGTAGCATTTCACGAAATCACCGAGATCTTAAGTAACGCATCTGATTTTATTTTTTTTCCCTGGGGGAAAAAACCCCATCAGTCCTGTAACTTCCATTTTATATGCAATGATTTGCATGTATACAGTGATCTATCTTCAAGTAAGATAAATTCCTAGATATCATTTTCTCAGACATCTATGTTTATGGAACCTCTTCTACCTTAGCACCAAGCAGAGTTGAATTTAATCTAAAGGGATTATACTTTTCAGTCCATAGTTTTATTTGGAAAGGTGCATAATTATGGCACCTGTCTACTAGGATTTATGTAACAACTGAATTCAGGGTTGGTTTTGCTCTTTTTCATGAGATCAGCATGGTTCTTTCTGCTATAAAATGCATGTGTATGGTACTTCATTGCCTCTATTTTTTCTTCTGGTCTACTAAACATTATCTACATAGATATGTAACTCTTAAACATCTATACTGCTGATCAGCATCAAGACATTCAGGTGATACCTCTCATTAGAGGCATGTTGATGTCAGCTGAATTCCCAATGCATTTTGGCTGTTGGATTCTTTCTGTTGTGGCATCAACTTGAGGCCGTGGCAGTAGCAGAGGCAGTGATAAGTGGTGGGCTGGAGTCCAAATTTAGTCTCCTAATGACCTCCTTCTGCAAAAAAAAAAAGCTGGGGAAAAAAAAATAGAGAATTCAAGATGTTCTTTCACATTCCTTTCCTAACACTTTCTTCAGCCACTCCCAAGCAGAGTTGGTACATTTTCTTTAACAGGGTTAAATTTCAGTCACAAAGCATTTCAGACCGTATCCTCATTTCCCTTGGTGAACAGCAATGTTTCTTCTCACTTTCTTTTGCTGTCTTTCCAGTAGCTGGCAGACAAGGCTTGCTGGGCTAAGAGCCTTTTTCCAGGTCCAGCCTTTGATCAGACCCTTTGGAACAACCTCACTACTGCATTTGAGGTAACTGCTGTGGCATGAAAGATGACCAGCGGAGCTACAAGAAGTGACTTGTACGTAACCACTTGTGATACGTTTCCTTTTCTCATTCTAGTTTCCTGGGTCTTGGAAGGAATTCTTGAAGATATCTTACTGTTTTCCTAACCTGTGTATCACTTTAATAGATTTTAAGGCTTGAAGGTGCCAGGATGATCAGCATGTCTCATCCTCCTGCCCCAGACCATGGAATTTTTCATCACTTTTTAGCCACAGAATCTTGCACACGTTTTTCTATCAGATATAGACACATAAAGAATGAGAAGTCATCTCCGTGTTTGAATACTCTCGCTGCTGCAATATTTTAATGTGGTTTTATTCTTCCAACATCATATAAGACACAGAAGTTGGTACTCTGAACCTGGATTTAATATTCCAGTGATGATCTCCATGAATTGGCACACCAATGCAATTACCTCCCTATTTCCAAAGAGTAAAGGATCAACTCTAGATTTTTATAGACAATTAGCTTTTAGAATTACTTTTTCATTACTTGGATTGTATAATGCATGTTTTCTTGGGACAGCTGTAATAAGATTTCAGAAGAAAATGGAATGAGACAATGCAATTATCACCCATGATTACTCCTTTTGTTCTCGTCTTAGTCAGTTCTTGGGGGGAGGGAGGGCTTCTTGTTTAGTGTTTCATAAATTATCTCCTGTTGTAATGGTTTTAAGGCTAAATTTCATTATATGACTCAAAGTGGTAGAGACACCAGCAGAAAATAATTGTGTTCCTAAAATGATGTATCAAACACAGAGGACAAATAACATGGATTGTAATGTGTGAGCAAAAAGGTGGTATACAATGATAGCTACAGAAATGCGCACATTAAAAATAGTAATTACATATTGAATGATGGAGATGAACACCTACTTTACAGCAGAAGAAAACCAAGATGAAGTGCACATGTTGGGTTTATAGATATGTATACATAATGCCTTTGCGTATTATATGTGATGCTCTCATGAGACTCTTCAGTGTCTGCAGCACTTGACTCAAGGTATCAGCAACTGCACTCTCAGACATCAACAGTTTTACAAATGCTGCCAACAAGTTGCAAAATGGAAACTGCCTGTGGTCAGGGCCGGGTAGTGAGAAAAGCCTCCAGATCACGCCATGACTTTTCAAGCCAGCAAGCTAATGCCAAAATCAGCAACATAAGAATAGGATTTTCTAAGCCTTTTCAACGTCTCTGAGCCAGCTGGTCACCTCCCCATCTTTGCTTTCAGCAAAATGGGTCCCCAGAGTCAACACACAGCTCTTTCGGTGCCACTAATGTTTTCTCCAGGAAAAACATTCTCATTCTTAAAAAATCCCAATGGATTTTATTTGTAATTTACAGAAACACTTTAGCATAAGATTTGTATAATTGCTGGTCTCAAAATAATGAACTCTCAATGACATCACTTGTGTGGCTTGTTGTAGCTACTTGTAAGTACTGTTTACTGGAGTCTTATGTGCCTCAGTCATTTTTCTCCAGATGACTGAAGCTAGCAAGAGCTCATAAACCACAGGAAAGTGGGCTTGGAGAACATTTAATAATCCGAATTACCTTCTTCAAGAATCATTAGTGGAGAAAACACGTTTTCTTGTTAGAAGCTTGCAAAGATACCGAAGGGCTTTGAATGAATCAACAGCCAACTATGAGTTGGCTGTGCAATAGAAGAAAACAAACCTAAGACAAAAAACCATATCCAGTTAAAATTACTTAGATCTATCAATTACTGAGGGGGCAAAAGCACTGTAAGAAAATTTCTTTCTTTTTATTTTTTTTTTCTCTGAAACAAATGCATTAAGCCAGCTTTTCCAGATTATGTTAGTCCTTCCAAACCAAACACTGGGGAAACACTGTTTTTTGTTTGATTGATTTTTTTTTTTAATTTAAAGGAAAGAATTGATCCCCAGCGACTCTGCCTAGGAGATATGAAATATGAAGAAATTTCAAGAAGGTCATGACTATCTTGCCTTTTACTCACTTTTTTGTTTAACAGCAATGACTGTTCACAGAACTATCGCTCTGACGGCTCCTGGGACGCAGACTGAAAAAGATGTGAGATTGCATTAGGATGGGAAAAAACGGACTGATGTTAACTTTCACTCTGCTGTCAATTGCCAGATAGATAATCGGTTTACAATCTCATTTGCAGTGTGCGGTAATTGGAGGAGACAGCACTTCTCAATTTCCCTTACAAAGCACTTACTGTGCAGTTTTGTTGTGGCACAGCCTTAGGAGGACAGGACATCCACACGGGGAAGAGGTCGGCATACATCTGAACTACGCTTCCAGGCTGTCTGCAGGCTCCAGGCAGCCGTGCCCGGGGGCTGGGACTTTAGGGTGGCATATCCCGTCCTAAATCCGTGCCTCTTTCAGCATCCAAATGGGTAAGGAAGCAAATCAAACCACCGGTACTGCTGACTACCCTCAGCTTTGGCACCTAATCTTCCCCCTCAATACTCTGATTACTCAATAAAATGTCAGCAATCCAATTTTCTTTTAACTCGCATGAACACAGTTGCACTGCACATTTGATTTTTAACATTACACCAACCATTGGAGTGTTACAGCTGTTGTGGGGATAGTAGGTCTTTTGTTTGCTGGTAAGTGGATACTCCGGGATAATGCCAAGGTTTCGTGTAGGCATGTGTTGACAGTGGAGAATTTTTGTAGGAGAAATGATTTGTGTTGTGATGTCTTAGCTCTGAGGTTCAGTGTGGACAGAAGGACCCTAATTACATGTGATTTGATGAAAACTGGACACTTTCATAAGGGACCAATGGGCGCAGCACACAGGGCAGTGTTGAGGTTGTCCGTACAATGCAATGTGAGGACTACTGGGAACGAATGTGTGATGGGTTTTTCAAAGTGACACAGGGGCTCTGAACTTACCCAACTACTTCAGCCCCTCCCCTCCTCTCCAGTGGGGCCATACCTTACCAGTACAGGTACCAAAGTACTCCCTAGTGTTGTATGGACAGCTGCAACCTTGAGCCTCAATAAATTCTAGACAAATTGTCACACACAAAAGTGTGACAACTACAGAAATATCTGGCCTTAAGCTATAACATCTGTTAAGCAGATAGCAAATTCTGTGTAATACTGAGCTTTGAAGATAGTGAAACTGGAAATATTCTGCCCAGATTAAATTGGGGTAAAATTAACACTTTGTGATTAATTTGGGAATACGCGAGGTTTAATGGGATTCAATATAAGGTATTTCAATAGTTAATGTAACTAAATATTTTTCAGAAAGAATCTGCAGCTTGTCTTAGTTAAACAAGAAGAAATGCCAAACAATTGTCAACTTGAGTGCAAATGGAATAAAACTGTCTTTCTGTGCCCTTATTTTAATATAATGTTTTACCTACTGATGTGCTTTCTGAACTTGAAGGTTGTATTAAATAAATCTTTCCTGTCTTTGCCCAAAGAAGCAGAAATCAAGTAAGTTTTGGAGGGTTTTGGGGGGGTTAAATCTGTATCACTTTCACCTGGGAGAAAGATGTGGCTTGAAAGTGGGAGCTGGGAAAGAGGCACACAGGGTTTTGTCCTGTTTAGGAACAGTGGTGAGTAAAGAAAGTCTGGACGAGGGGGAAAGGAGCGCATAAGGGTTGTGCGTTGGTGAGACGGAAGCTGTGTGGTTAAGAATAAGGCAGAAGGAATGCAAATGTATTTTTAGTCCAAATTAGAGCCACCTTTTTAAGTCTACGGTCAAATTATCTAGGCTCCTCTTACGCAAGGCAACAGTTATCCTGGGGACTTAGCCTGACGATGACAAATGTGCCCATGAACCAGTTAAAAAGCATAGTCACCTATTGTTGAATTAGAGCATTATATACACAGGGGGGTTCTCCTGTTTTTACTATCTCCAGAAGATCCACAAGTCAAAACTTGCAGAGAAATAAATAGTAAAACAGCGTGTTATTTCTAGATTTCCTGAACTGAGGAGCTGTGCAGGAATATTCAGGTTTCTGTGGGCTGGGAATGTCAGCTGGGAGCAGGGGAGCCGCTCAAATGTGACGCACGGGAGCTATTTAGGGCACTAAGAAGCTGATAGCGGCACAGCTAGTGGCAAGGAATTTGCAGTGTGGCTGTGGATGGAAATTACCGTGTGTGTGGAGCAGGCACAATATTGCTAAGCTGATTGCAAACAGAAATTTTGAGCGGGTTGCAATCCGTTCAGAAGAAAGGACACGCTGGTGCCTGAGGCGAGACGTGCTGAAGCAGGCTGGGGCATCAGCAGGGACCTGCTAATGGTTGTTGCTTCTGCCCTCGGTGAGGGTGTCTCTGGTTTCCTTGAGTTAGCCAGTCTGCGCAGGTTGTCTTCCTATTATTCAACAGGTGCATCTCAGTGTGAGCAAAAGATGGTTAGAACAGAAATATGCTCTCTAGAAGTTGAGAATAAATGAGATTACAGCTCTCTGTCTGGAAAGGGGATTGATAGCTGCATAGTCCTCATGCAGCTGTCGTGAACCACAGAGCTCCCCCAGCAAAGATAAAAAGCCCAGCTTGCTGCCTATAAAAATCACTAGTAAAGTGCGTGTGTGGGGGGCGTTGTTGGTGTGGTGGATTTTTTTTGATTTTTTTCTTTTGTGGGTTGGGTGGGGTTTTTTTTTTGGTTTTTTTTTTTTTTTTTATGTCTGGAGGATTAGAGTATCCCATAGGGGGTGGGGAGACAGAGTCTTATCAGCCATGGCTCCTTTTCTAACTCTAAATCAAAAGACTTTTTCAGCCTTCACTTGCAGGAGTTCAGCCTATTTCCTCTGGGCTGAGAAAATCCGATTGATCTCTGGCCTACATTTGGACAGTGTGGACTTTGTTCTCCTGCTGCTCCACCCAAGCGTCCCTCATTTTAGTCTGAGCTGCTGACTTGACATTAGTATTGGATTCCTGTTGTCTTCAGAGACGCAGCTACAGAGCACCTCTTTCTGAAAGGACAAACGTATCCCTGTGGTTCAAAAAGTGCTCTGCCAGGGCAAGGCAGTTAATGAAATAGTTAATGATATTTTACAGGCCTCCCAAGCCAAATTATTTCAGATGACATTCCACTCATGGGTTGATACTGGAGGAAGCTAAGGCTAATTAGCAGGTATTTCGGTAGTCTGCTCACCTTTGTTTATTCTACATCCTACTAGGTAAGAGTATCCAGAAGATGATGATAATAATAATAATAATAATAATTTTTAAAGTCTTCTCAAAGTGCTGGTTTGGCTGAGGAGCTGAACATTAGGAATGGCTGCTCTTCTACCCTTACTGCAGGTTTGCAGCCAGACACCCACCTTCTTTGTGGAACAGTTAATGGCTTTAAAAGATGTTGGAAAATATGAGACACAATCTTTCTCAACTGGCTTAATTAGAAAAATAAGCAATAAGTCTACATTTGGTTATGAAATCTGTTTCCTGACTGGGCTGAACTGCTTAAACTGAGGGGAAGGAGTGTAAAAGCTGAATCACCACTTGCATTTTAGCTATCACAACTGGATATAAAAATGAAGGATCTTTTAATCCAGTTTTGTGGAAGAAACAGACGAGAAGATGTTAAGCAAATGGCTGGAGGTTCAAAGCTACTAGGGCTGTAGAGACGGGCTAAAGAGAAAAAAGAATTTGGCAGCTAGCACAGAGCTGCTACGGGAAGTTAGAGAGCGAGAGGGCTCTAGTGAGAAAATGTAACAAGTAAGAAGTAAGGGGAAACACTGATACTGGCTGAAAAAAAAAACCAAAACCCTAACAGAAAGTTGCAAGACTTGTGATACATCAAGCTGGAGCAGTCTGCAAAGCAGACAGGATAAAAAGCAAGTAATCATTGACAGCCAGGGAAGGAAATATTCCTGGAAGTGGCAGAACAACCAGGTAAAACAGCAACAGAAATGTCTCCCTTAACGTAGTGGTTGCTGGTGAAGTGTACTGGAGGAAAACCAGGAAGCGAGCTGTCAGAGAAGACAAGGTCCTGTGAACAGACAACTTGCCTGAGACCTATGGAGACAGCTCGTGGAGATGATCGATTTTGTTGTCATGGAGGCACCAGCTAATTTACTGCAAGTCAGAAAGGCAGAGTGGGAGGAAGGGCAACTTTCGCAAGATTAGAGAAGTACAGCACTGGTAAGCAAAGAAGATAAAGCAACTGAAAATAATAGAGAGAACACTAGGACATGAAAAGCCAAGGAAATGAAGGGACAGTTTAAGAAGAGTGCAAAATGGATTACTTTTCCCCGAGGTGTTGCAAAGACCAAGCTCTAAGCACAACAGACATCTTTGTAGAAAATTAAATCTCCTGAATGCTGGGAGTAACATCTAGCAAATCACACGTAGAAAAATAACTATAACTGCTAGAAAATAACTGCTTTACTGGGTTTCAAGAATAACTAGCAATACTCTAATGTATGGATGCTGGGATGGCCAGACTGTCAGAGGTCTACTCCACTTCCCACCCCCCACCCCCAGGTCCCTTAAGATACTAGAACCTCCGCCTGCTCTTCACAACAAAGAAAAGCAGAAACCTGTTATTTGCCTTGGGAGGAGTAGAAATTCTGCATTGACAAGCAAATTTTCTCTGCCTCCTTTTCACAGTGATGGTGGTGGGTAGAACCAGTCTCTGATTAATTAAGAGCTACCAAGGTTAGTTTCAGGAGTTAAGCATACCAGCCCAGAGAAACCACTATCACCATCAGAGCTGGTACCAATGAACATCTCATTCTGTGATATCCTCCAAATCTTTGTTACAGCACTCCCTTTCATCTGGCTTCTGTCTGAGGAGTGCTTCTTTTCCTTTTCTGCTTGTGGCACAGGATTCTAATTCTTTGTTTTAAGGTCTTCTGAGCAGCCAAACTTGCCAGTAATTAACATGGACATTAAAGCACATTTATCTAGGGCCTTTACGCTTTAAAAAAAGGAAGACACAGAGAAAATTGAAGCACTACCTTATGCTTCGTCTGCCTCACTGTGGCTAAGGATAAATGGTACTAAGGAGATACAAAGTCTTAATTGCAGAGGTTTAAAAATCCTTTGATAGTCCAAAAGAGAGAGGCAGTAGCAGAGATACCAGACTTCCCGTTTCACCATTCTCCTTTTCCTCGCTAGCTTTGCCTTCTCAGAAGGGATCATCTTCCTCCCTAGAGTGACTGGTGCTTCTGTAACTATACTTCCAGAGCATTTCCCTTCATGGTGTAAGGGTCCTGCTCCACAGTCCACATCTGCCTGACCTATGGGTCCTATTCCGTCTCCCTGCCTGCCTGGGAGCTGCCTGCTCCGTGACTGCAGCACAAGCTGTAACTGCAGAGGTAAGGTAGGAGTGGAGAATGGCAATGCCTCCCGCAGCTTTTCAAAACCTCAGAACTATTTGTCACTCCTGCAAATAAACATCTGACAGAAACATATGGCTAGGAATGAGCAATAGCCCCCTACGCTCGCTCACACAGGAGCTGGCTTGAGGTAACGTACGGAAGAAAGGAGGGGGAAATGCCTTTCTTTAAAACTAGGGAATTAAAATGTTCTCAAAAGTGATCTGTGCAAAATAGCTGCTGATTCCAACTGCTTGAGTACAGCGTTTCTGTCTCTCAAATTTTGCCTCTCCTAGCCCCCCACAGTCTAACTATTGCAGGCACCACGCAGTCATGTACTCAAATTCTCCCTCGTGTTGTACCTTGCATTGGAGCTGGTGATCCTTGCCTCACCGTTCTGCTGTGTTGGCTCGTCACTGCTGACTGCCTGCTGTCCAGACGCAGAGTATGCCTGTCATCCTCCTCCTGTGAGTGTTGCCCAAACATCCAGAATTCTCTGAGCCTTGCTGGGTCAATTATGGACTTTTTTATATAAATAGTAAAGGTCTCCAGTGGGACTAGGAAAAAGAACTGTTGAGATTCAAGCAATGGGTGCATGGCAGCTTTATCTTGGCAAGTCATAGCACAGGATTGTCCCAGACACTCCTCCGAGGTTCTTGGGAGGAGAAGACATGGATGGAGCAAGTGGCTTTGGGCAGCTCCAGCCCACAGGGAAAGACATGAGGATCTGGGCAATATCCCACAACAAAATTCCATTCCACTTGTTTGGATCCATGGCTCCTCTTCTACCCTCCATTTCATCTTGGGTGGTAACAGGGTAGTTTATCTTTGGGCTAGTTTTCCTAAAAATGCGAAAAAGTGTTCAGGGCCATCTAAACTGAGATCTACAGGACAGGGAGAAAATGTCAGCTGGGAGTCATGGGAAAATTCCTGGAGCTGGAGGCTAGAAGGAGCATCATTTGTGGCAGTTACTCTAAGCAGTCCTTTGGAGCAGTGGTAGGGATAGGTGGTTACACCATTGCCTTTTTAAATCTCTATTTATAAACTGGTGGAGGGAGACAGGCTCTGAAACCAGGTGTTCTGATCCGTTCTCCAGAGCAGTACCTCTCTGTTCTGTACCGAGAGCAGAGATAAAACACAAGGGATGCCCACAATGTACAGTACCCTCTCTGTACAATGTTGACGGCAAATTAAGATTTGACACTACAAGCATATCGAATGTCAAGGTATTAAGGGGAAACCACATAACCTCTTTACAACTGGTTATTCAGGATGCAGCATCTTCTCCCTCCTGCTGTGAGTGATGTTGATCAGAGAGTTACTCGAAGTTGTTGTTTTTAAAACAACCCAGTATTTCAGTGGTTTTGCACAACCTCAACTCGCAAGTCAACCATACCTGAAGTGACCGCCTTCAGAAGACTCTCTGTCCCTGCCCGGTTGAGTCTGCCACTTCTCCAGCACTGTGCATACCTAATAACAACTTCAGGTCTGAGCAACCACCATGTCAGTACAGAGAAAAAAAAAAACCCAATAAATAAACAATAATGCAGTCAAAAATAAGGCAAGAGCACAGTATAGCTTTTTAGGCTGTTTTATGTAATCTTCCTGATTCAGACCCTGAATTCCTGGGTGCGCTTATTTTATTTATAGCCCGTTCTGGGTGTATGGTCTGTACTGACTCTTCATAAGAAAGATATCTGCCTGCCTATTGCACCTCATGTTTTCAAGCTTGGGATGACAAATTTCTTTCTGGTTCCCCAGTAGAAGCCAAGACCACACTCTCTGCATCTTTAATCTGCTGAGATAGCAACAATTCTTCCTCACAAATACAGGTTTTTGATGCCTTTCTCATTTCACAGCAGTTGCACAATGCAACTGCTTCATTTTGATTTCTGGAAAGCAAGAACAGAAGGGTGAAGCTCCTGGAAATGCAGAAAACCTGCACTTTCTCAGTTCCAAATACTGTGTGAAGTAATGAGTTTCATCATTGACAAAAGAAGAACTCATACCTTGTAAGATGGCAGGCTTACAAGGAAACGTAACATGCATCTGTATGAGTAATTAAAAGCTACAATAACACAAAGTTTCTACTGAACCAAACATAAATACTGACAGCATCAAATTCAAAAACAGAATGGGTCTTTAACTAACTTGTAATCAGTGCGATTCCCACAGAGCAGGTATAAACATCGCCAAGATTTGACCCACATTTCCACCTGCTTAAAATTCACTGGACCCAAGGATTGCAGTGGAATTTTAAGGGCTGTTTTGGGGTGTTTGCATGATCCGGGGGTCTGAAGAATTCCAGGATGCTGTGTCCCAGACTTCCCAATGCTCATTTGGTATGCTGTGCTATTAACTGACAGGAAATCTCATGGAGTTGGTGGAGAAATTGTGTCTTGGTTTCAGGCCAGACTAAATTTAGGAAAAATTCTGAATGAAACAGACTCCTCCATTTTTCAGGATAACCATCAGGAAGAGTTTAGGTTTTGGGAGACACTGTTCCTTCACAGCTGAACGGATATCCCTGGTAGAATACCACCACTTTAGTTGCTTTTTTTTTTTTTTTTAACTCTAGAACTAAGTAACTTCAGAAAAATTGTTATTTTGATGGGTGTTTATTTAACAACTCATTTCATGGTGGAAACCCCTTCATATCAGAGACTTCTGAGAATAGTCTCTTCCATCAGCCCAGTGCAGTCTCCAGGAAAGGCTTCTCCTTTTTGAGGAAAATTGTATCTTCTGTTTTGAATAAATGTAAAAGTGCCTTTCTGTATAATCTTGCTGGACGTATAAAACGAGATATAGCCAGAAATTAAAATAATTTTACTTCAGATGCTAGATTTAGGCAGTCTTGTTGTGAGTGTGTTGACTTCAGCTACGAGCCAAGATTAACACATGAAGCGCGTCTGTTTGACGATGGCTGTTGGGTTCACCACTGTCTATGCTGAGGAGATGCATGCAAGGCCTGCCGGGCAGTGACAGCAGCGTAGCTTACCTCCCCCACCGGGTGTTAAGGCAAGATAGCTGCCATCCCCTCCCTGCCCATCCCCAGCAGCCAGGCTGCTCTTGGACATGGATTAGGAAGCAACTGCACGAGTCGGGCTCCGGCAACAGGGGATGCCGCAGGAAGAGAGAAATCAGTTTCCCCTTTTCAGATTATTCTAATGAATGGCCAACAACTTCTGCGCCATCTCACTTCCACGAGATGCTGAAGCCGGCCAAGAAGCCGCAGCAGTCAAGGGCGCGGTGACAGCCCACTGCAGCCGCAGCGGCAAGGGGCTCGACGGCAGCTCACTTCCACGGCTCTGCCTGTGCCGAGCTCTCTGCCCGAGCTGCCAGGCTGCTCCCGGTAACCAGCCTCACTGGCAGCCTGCTCGCGAACCTCTGCGTTTCGGGGTCTGCAGCATCACAGTAGCTTTAGGTTGTCAGCCTGTAAGCCTTGCAACAGATCTATAGATGAACGGACCGCAGGCTTCACGTGTCCGTAGGCAAGGACACTGAGGAAATAACGTGCTGCAGGCAGCACTATGCTTAGCTCTGCCTGTCAGCTTCAATTTTAGCTCTTTAATTTCCTGTGGCTGCAAATGACGGTGAAGGGCTGAGCTATCATTTAAAGACTGTCTTATACTACGTGTTTTCCAGAACAGAGACTGTAATTTTTTTATATCCATACTTAGAATCTTGATCTGCTGCTGCTCCTCGACTAAAGTCTTTAGAAACTTTCCTAGATTAAAAATATTAATTTTTATTAAGTTTATTTATATATATATATATGTATTCAAGGGCTTTGAGGACCTGAAGAAAACCACTTGCTGTCTTCTAATCCAATAAACGTTGGGAGCCATTGTGTTTTATCTCTAAAATTCACTACTAAAGAAAAGAAATAGGAATCGGGTTGGGCTTGTCATATTTGATTGTACTGGGCATATGCATGTAGCTATTTAGATGAGGTGTGTTTGCGTTTGTTCTCTTTCTCCTTACTGTCTGCCAATCAGTCCACTGGGTTATGTCACATGGAGAAAGTGATGTCTTACATCTGTTGTGAAAAGAAGGCCAGTGGCCAAAATGCTGGATGGCCCTTTTACAGGGTTTTAAAGTCTCCCTCACCACTAGAAAGGGTGACATGGATTTTTGATGATCCCTTGTTTTTCTCTGGAATTTTTACATGAATAAGAACTACTCTGTCTTCACATAAAAAAAAAAAAAAAAAAGAGGTTTTGACACTGAGTAAGCCACCCTGGAGATGATTCATGAGCTTTTACTTCAGTATGACTATTGTTGCATCCTGACCTATACTTCCCATTTGAATTTGAATTCTCCTAGCTGCATCACGGTAGAAATCATCCCTTTGTCTTGTGTGAGATCTTAGAAAAAGGATATTCCAGTATAACAAAAATGCATTATTTTCAGTGATGACAAAGCCAATAATAACACCCTTACCTAATCCTTTTACATACTCGGGAGGTTTTGCTGAGAGTTACAGCCTTTACTTGACTAGCTGTGTTCTGGGGAGGAGAAGATGAAAGTGAGAAATTGTCTTGTAAAAACACTTGGAAACACATGTCCACAAGAGAAAATTTAAGGCAAAGAGCATTTTCAAAGCGTAAACAAAAGTGTGAATCATTGCCAAGGGGTGCTAAAAAGCTTCATGACTGCTTTTTACTTTAATTTGCATAGCTGCACTTTCAGGCTGACTCTAGGTGACTAGGTACAATCTTTCTAGACCCTACATTTTCCTCCCATAGATAAGGCTTCATATCAGACCATCGCTGCTCTAGTGTTTAATAAGGAAAAATATTTAACAGTAGTGATATAGCTGCCTACCTCACTCTTGCTGTAATAGTAATGTTTGTATTAATATGTATTTTTGTACCAGGTTTATCTAGGCTGGAATTAAGATCCTGCAGGATCAGGGAATTGACACCGAAGGGGTAGAAACTCTACAGACAATGAGCAATGGATGTTTGCCCAATGCTTTCAACTACAAGTACAATAAAAAATACAACAGCAGGTACGTTCATGATTCTATGATTCATTTAATGCTGCAGGACAGAAAATAGCTTTTCAAACCACTTTCCTTACAAAATGCTGAAAACCCTGCAGGCTGCAGAAAGCAGATGGTTAATAATTGACCCTGTCTCTCTGCTGCATTGAATCGTGATACGCTGGACCCTGTATCCTTTACACCATCCTTTTCTCTATTGCTGAACACCTCAATCTGCAGCCTGAAAATAAGAGGTAAAAGAAGCCTTGTCAAAAGCAGAAAAGAGAGAAATAGTTTTTCAGTGAAACAATCAGAATCAGTTTATTTTTCCCTAACATTTCACAAATTGTGATTTCAGAGCGTTGAGTTTCTTGCCTCTTGTTCTCTCTTGATGCAGTGGGATGAGACTCACATGATGCAAACGGGATGCTATCACATGTATTTTCAATGTGATATTTTTAAAAAACAGTTAGGAATAAAATCCCTTACTATTGCCATTGGTGGAAGGCACTCACATACCAAATAATCCATCAGTGCACGTAGATGTGGGGTGTTCGTGAGAAGTTCATGGGGCTGGGAGTTGTGGGGCCGACTGTTGAGGCTGCTGACTGTAACTGGAAGCCTGGGTGTGCTTGAGAGTCCGCCTGCACTGGGACTGAGTGGTACCTCCTGCTGCGGGGGGGGTCACACTCTTGGGGAGTGATCATGCCCGAGTGAGTTACACAATGGTGCGCATTGATAACAGCTGCACATTGCCCTCTGTGTGCTGAGCGAAGCTCCTTTGTTACAGAAAGAAAAAAAAAACAACACTTCAGAAATATCGGAGAGGATTCTGTAGCGAGTCTTAGAGGCTGAGTCCCTGAGCCGGTGAAACCCAATGCTTTGCTACAGGTTTTAATCATCTCAGTGTTTATTCAGGAAGAGGCATAAATCCATTGCCCCTAAAAAATAACCTAATTTTTGACTAGGACTCGAGGTCCTAGGTCTCAGTTAGCTCATACTTCTGGGAATGTCTCAGGCAGAGTTTGCACGCACGCTTCCCCATCCACACAGTATTAATCATGCTCCTGCCTTCTCAGGGTGCCAGAGTATCTGCATTTCCCAAGCATAAAATTATTTTCTTTCTCTTCATATTCTCCAGGTCCACACACTATGGACTGACACACACCCCACCCCCCAGCTATGCCTAGTGAGTTTAGCACCTTCCTTTCTACAGCATTCTCCTGAACACTGTGGATCTAGAACAGGCTGTAATGTAATACTTGGCAGATCCACACTCCCTGTAAACTAAAACTTTGTTTACTCTTGTTATTGGAAAAGCTTTTAAATGTGACCACTCAAGACTAACAAAGTAGAAGGCGAGCAAAACAGTATCTCATACCTGCTATTTAAAATCACTTATCTTCAAGTCATCCTGAAATTTTGTACTCGACAGCTTTTGAAGTTTGGGGGTAACTCGCCTATTATGTTGGCTCTCAAGTTATTTCTGCATTGGCAAATCTGTAGTGTTTATTTCCACCATATATATCTTGACGCTCCCGATAATAATATTGGTGACAGATGAAGGCCAGGGCTGAGTTTCTAGGAATGCCTTGTGCTGAGGTGATCAGATTAAAAGCGAAAAGAGGACATGGGCTGTAAGGACCCTCTTCCCTTACTTAACATGTGCTACAGAGTGATGCCACCTGCATCAGGTCACAGATGTCAGTGCAGATGGTGTGTCACCTTACGTAATCTGGCAGAGGCCATGCGATAATACGACACTCCGTCTGGGTCAGGTTATACAACGGAGGATGTGTTTTCAGCCCAACAGCATGAACCAGCATCTGGACTGGGGCCCGTGTCCCCCTACATGCAATGAGAATTACAAGGATTCGAAGAAATCGGAACCTTTTGCAGTTAATAAATCAAAATATTTTACTTAAGATCTCCAACACAAGCAATCACAAGTAAATAAAGAACAAAACAATGCACAAAGAGTGACAGTAAAATGTGGTGACAGTGGCAGGTTTAGGACAAGTATGTATTTATCCCTGGGCTGGGTATGGATTGTGTGAAGCTCCCTGCTGCAGGCTTAGGGATGCTGACTGGGTCCCTGTAGCCAGGAACACCATTTCTGAGCGGACTCCTCCTGTCTACCATCACGAACTAAAATACTCTTAATCTACGTAAGGTAATTCAGCTGTTACCAATACTAAATTATTTGTGGGGAGGTGTACTCATTTCTTACTAAAGAATGTCTTCAGCTTCTTCTTGTGTTCTTATTTCCGATCAGTCTGACTAAAGCCCATCTGTTCACCTACATGTCATACTTTATGTAGCTGCTACCTTTATCCCAATTTTCAATGATTTCTAACGGTCTCTTGTACCATATAATATACCAAGGTCTCCAACGATACCAATATCTCCAACAGAATTAAGATTAAATTATAGTCACCAGAGACTATTTTATTCTTGTGCTATGGGGCTGGAAATCAGTCTCCACATGGAACGTCAGGACAACCTGTGGCAACAGTCTGGACACAAATGCTCTGGACAACCTGTGGCAAAAGCCTGCTTAAGAAAAGCAGACTGCTGAACACGGACTTGTAAACTGGGCTCCTCTTGGCCAAACCAGAACATGACAAGCTTCACAGTCCCGTCGTCCCGTCGTCCCCCCCCCAGCCCCCCGCCCCCC
>NW_009649568.1:3103683-3148012 GCF_000708025.1 Charadrius vociferus
AGGGAAACCATGTACACACGTTCCGGTATCCCCCATAGCTTTTCCTGCACTTAAAGGCAACTACTGTGTTAACATTTCTGCACTGAATGCATCACAGCAGAGGTGATCTTGCAGTGAAGGTGCTCCATTTTGTCTGTGATCTCCACTATACTTGACCTGTCTTTTACAGATGGAAAATGGCATAGCCAGGATACCTGTATTGTAGCTCACAGCCCAAATATTTATATGGAATTATCTTTATGTTAACAGTAAAATAATGAACAGGGCCTCAGAAACTGGATTTGATTTAATGCACATTCCTATTGGCTTCACCTGTCAGTCACAGAAAGGTAACAGACCTGCTGAATGCCTGTATCACCCTGTCTTTCAGTAGACACTGTGAGACACTTGGACAGGTGGGATGGACTCTCCCCACCGAAAAGTGCTATCAGCAATATCACCGTCCTTGTCATCTTGTGGGACAGGCTGGCTTGAGGGTCTGGTGACTGGGGGAGTGACTTGCCAGCACATGGCAGGCAAAATAACCCTTTTCCTCTTCCCACTTCCATCCTGGTTATTTCTACTTTGAGTTAAGATTTTTTTAATTGAAATTATGGGAAGGAACAGTTATTATCAGGAACAGACATTTTCACATATTGAGCACATTTCAGAACAGCCTTCACTGCTGCTGTCCCTCACTTAGCTTCTCTCTCCTTCAAGATTTTGTTAATACCCAAGTCTCAAAAGACTGAAAGAGAAATGGAAGCAACTAAACAGTAGCATTACCTGTAAATTTCCCACGGAAATATTCCTGTTGTACACTTAGGTGCTTCCTCTTGGAACTATTGTTTCTGCAACACACCAACATAAATTTATTTATTTGTAACAGTTGCTTCATTTCAAGTGTTGCTTATTTCCTCTATTTCTCTGTGTTTGTCTCAGTCCTTTGCCTATTCTACCTTGTAAGGTATTCAAATATGTAGAAAAAAAATAGTGTTTTTTGATTCATTGACAAGAAACATGGATTGTTCAAATGCTTATTGATTTAGAATTACATTCTTTTGGCAGCTACTAGGAAAACACAGGTTCTAAAACCTTAGATGCCCTACTAGGTCTTTAGTATATAAAACTTAAATGTATATTTACTTAAGAATACAATTCAGGTAGTTAAAATTGGCTTTCCAGTTTGAAATGAGCACCTGCTCTGTGATGTTAACATATGTTTCTCTGGAAGTTATCAATGGGGAAGAAAAGCCTGGAAAACAGCCACACTGAATTGTGCCTGATGGCTTCTGAAGCTGTTTTATGACCAATAGAGATCAGACTTTAATCAATAAATCTGTCTCTGTTTTGACTCTAAAATGAAAAAAGTGCCAAAGCTAAAAGGCACATTTTTTTTTCCACTCTTCAGCAATTTTTTTTCTCCTCATGTTCACTGGTGACAGAAAAGGAGTTTTGTAGGGATGCAATACATTTCATAAATTAGTTCCCATCGGAGATATTGTTGACTTCTGGACAACAAATTGGCCATGTTCTGATATCCCCTTTGTAGAAAATTCTTAATAAACATCAGCCTGGCGCAAGAAAAGAGTAAACAGTTGCTGAATTGTTTTGTTTCAGTCTGTGGAGGGAAATGAGCCAAAAGAACTTCAGATAGCAGTTAGGATCTGACCGGTAAGTGCTGCTGAGAGACAGTGGTATTTGCCAGACTGCCAAGGAAGAAAGAAAGAAAAAAAATCTGATGTAGTGTATATTGCTTTTTGGATTGAAGCACAGCGTTCAGGCCATACAGATGGCAAACTGGCTTATTGCTTGGGCATCCACCATGCTCCTGCAAACCCTCATTTTCTGTGAATTGCTCCGGCTTATGGGTCATCCCCTTGATCTTCCCTCGCTTGTGAAAGAAATGAAAAGATTTTTAAAGCAATACATCCTACAGACATAAAGAAGCAAACTCTAGAAACTCCTCCTGGGAAGATGTGGGAGCCTGCTTAAGAGACAATGGACATATATTGAACCAGCCATGCGAGAAAGCGGACTGGCTGTAGGCCCTCGTCCTTGAAGTCACCTTGAGGAGAGAAAAACAGGAGCGATAGTGATTGTTTCATCACGAATTGAGAAAACCAGCCTGGAGGAGTCGGACGAGCAGGTGGAAAAACACAGTTTAGACGAACCAATCAAGAAAGAAGCTGAGTCACATGCTCGCCTCGTGCACAGGACTATTAACCAATCAACCAATGCGTGAACGCATGTAGGGATAGATAAATTGTGTATAAGGGACAGTAGAATTCAATAAAGTGGCTTCTGTATGATTCACCTTGGATTGTGTGAAGTCCAGTTTCTCTCCTCAGGAGGAGGTGGACATAAATGCAGGAGTAGGATAGCTGTATTCCGTGCCTGTGATCAACATGAGGTGGCGGAAAGGCAAAGTTTTCTGCCACTGAGTTTCTGAGAAGTATAAATCTAGGAAAAATGTGGCTGCTTGTTTTTCTAGAGATCACCCTCAAGATGCAGATTGTTCCTTAACTAGAGGCAGTAAAACTGATTATTTTACTCTCAGAATTGCTGGTGTAGAAGCTAAGTAAAAGGATTTAGGGATGAAATTAATTCCGTGATTGTTCTGTCTGGGGCAGAATGATGAAAGGGAAAGAATCCTCAATTTAGAGGCTCTGGAAAGAGGGAATGCAAACAATCAGGGAAGCGTGTGTTTTTTCTTTGTTGTTCATGTCACTTTTTTAGACCAAATATCTGATTGTACAAAAGTGTGCAGCCACCACAGAACTGCTGGAGAGGGTCCAGCAAAGGGCTACAAAGATGATTAGGGGATAGGAACACGTCTCTTATGAGGAAAGGCTGAGGGACTTGGGTCTTTTTAGTCTAGAGAAAAGAAGATTGAGGGGGCA
Source organism: Charadrius vociferus (assembly GCF_000708025.1). Taxonomy (NCBI): domain Eukaryota; kingdom Metazoa; phylum Chordata; class Aves; order Charadriiformes; family Charadriidae; genus Charadrius; species Charadrius vociferus. The sequence goes on from NW_009649568.1 coordinate 3,106,566, forward strand.
TCTTATCAACGCTTACAAATACTTAAAGGGAGGGTGCCAGGAGGATGGGAACAGTCTTTTTTCAGTGGTGCCCGGTGACAGGACAAGAGGTAATGGGCACAAACTTGAATATACAGAGTTCCATCTTAACGTGAGGAGGTACTTTTTTGAGGGTGGCAGCGCACGGGAACAGGCTGCCCAGAGAGGTTGTGGAGTCTCCCCCTCTGGAGACATTAAAAAACCACCTGGATGCCATCCTGTGCAACCTGCTGTAGGTGACCCTGCTCTGGCAGGGCGTTGGACTAGATGATCTCCAGAGGTCCCTTCCAACCCTGACCATTCTGTGATTCTGTGAGAAGCCTGAGTTTTGTGAACTGAGAGAAAAGCAGAAGAGTCTTCTCTGCCCAACGGGGTCATCTGTTCAAGTTTGATATTAAAAGGCTGTTTTATATGGGAAAATATACCTGCCTTAGGTGGATTATGGTCTTGTCAGAATCCCCCACTACAGTTCTAAAATATTCCTTTGGATGAATAGGCAATGGATGAAGACGGTAGGAAATTGGACGAGCTTCAGGAGTGGGATTTAGTCTCCAGTCTTACACCATTTTACTGCCAACTCTCCAGGCCACCAGCTGCTGCTCTGGAAAGCTGCAAACCTTCTACAGGTCCCATGCCCTGTTCGCGCATGGATATCTGAGATACCTGAGGAGACCCCCTATAGCATGACAACTATGTTCAGGCAATTGTTTAGCGGTCCTTTACTTCTTAATGAACTGCACTTTATCTTAATGAAACATAACAAATGATTGTTGTCTAATGAGAAGAAAAGGCAGACTGCTAAAGTTACATTTGATTTCTAGGATTTTGATCTTAGCAGCATGTGTTGCCAACTTGGCTGTGTACGGTTTTCAGAGTACTGACTTTAAGATGTGTTGACAACTCAGTTGCCAGTGAAGCCAACTAGAAGCCAAATATTTTGTATATCGCATAGTGGCTTCCGAGTTCATGTTGTTTCCCAATTGCGCTTTGGAGTTTAGATTACAAGGTTGAGATTTAGCTTTACTACTAATAGGAGTGTTTGAGGGGCTGGAATAGTGGAATAGCTTCAGATTCATGGCTGGAGGAACTTGTCAGAATGGATAATTTCTCAGGAAAACATGCTAAAGACTGTGTGTTCAACATGCTAAAGAAGTTTTGAGAATTCACAGGGCATCAGAACCAAGTCCAAACTCCTGGGCACAGTCTGGATACAGGTGATATGTATGCACAGACTGTACTTGGTGACTCTGTGCATCCATAGTTTCTTCTCCTTTGCAGTGGGTGAAGATGTCAGGAATGTCCATAGACAGTGAGATGTTAAGAAACGTACAAAACAGTAAGTCCAGAACCATAATTTCACAGGAAATTTGTACTCAGGCTGCAAAAATGTTACAACCCATTAAAGGGAAGAGGAAATTAATCAGGATTTTATTTTTACAATAAAATTAAACTCTCATTGAAAAATATTATGTGCTTACTTCAATATTACTGCTATTTTTCATATTGCCTAGCAGAAATTAAGGGTACAGTTTTAAGGTTGGCTTAAGCCAGTCTAGCCCTGTGTCACCACAGACAGGTCCTCCCTTCCACGCTGCTGCCCGTTCCTTTAAAATTGACTGAAGAGTTGCTGATGGTGAAGCAAGTGTAGCAAGTCCTAGTGCACTGCAGGGATGAAGGGGAGGACAGCGTTCCAACAGTAGCCTGATAGTTCTGTTTAAGCTGGTTATAAAACCCCAGGGTGAAAGCCCATCTCAGTAGGCACCATGCAAAAATCTTGGACAGGTTTTGAGCTGAGCTGAGGGTATCGCTGGCTTTTGAATTCTTTTCTCTTTTAGTACTTTGCAGTCCTAACGTGCCCTATTTGTTACTCATACTATTTGGGACAGTGATGAATGTTCACTTGCCACCCCTACTAAGAGACTTGATAAAGAGCCAGACCATAAGAGCGGGGTCCCACTGCAAATGTTAAGTAAAGCACTTCATCTGTTCTGAGATCTGCAAACTGGAATCGTAATGCTCAGTCTCTGCTTTCCTCTTACTTCATCTTGTTAGGAAATGTGAATGGATAACTTATTCTGGAAACTTGGTTTGTCATTTGTGTTAATATAAGCAGGACTAAGGGTCCTTAATTCTGACTAGTATTTCTGCAAGTCACTGTGATATAAATGGTAAGTGCTATGCACTGAGTCTGTTACCATAGAAAAGCAAAATGCTGCCTGTTCTTGTGCTGCAGTATTGCATTCACACTCTCACAGTCACTGCTCTGGTTAATCTGCTTTCCATGATTTGCTGGTTGTTTATGAGAAACAAGTGCCTCTGAGGAGACTCTTAGGAGTGATTTTTTCTTTGTGTTTCATTCTCTGATTAGGAGAATAAAAAACACATGCCAGGTAAACCTACGCTCCCCGTTCCACATTGCGTCTCTTCTCACTGCAGCTATTTTACAGGTTGTTAAGTGCTAATGTGCTATGGTGTTTCAGCTTCATATGTTTAAAATGGCCTTTAGATGCACTCAGATTTTCTGCAAAATTCCAGCCTCTGAAACATCTCTTCATCCCTGATATTTTTCTGTTCTTTTTTTTAAATAATAACTGTTGTCAATTTCCTTTGCTTTGTGATCCGTGGTGAAGAGGGGTCTGTAGTTTCAGATTGTAATTACCTGAAACTATGTTTAATTTTACTTGCTAAAAGAAGACATCTCATGTTTTGATACTAGGTGGTGTATTTACCTTTGTTTCTTTTGCTTGCTTGGTGGTTTGTAAACTGTTCCAATGAGCTTATGCACTGTTACTATGCACTGGGTTTTGTCCTTGAAAGATAAACATTACAAACTTTTCATGGGCTACAGAGAAGGGGTAATTTTAAGCAAATATTTTAATAATAGCAAAGAGACAATGTTCTGTGTTTAAACACAAGGACCTATCAATGACTTGCCCAATACAAGCAAAGTGTAGTATTTTGTCTTTATTCTTCTGCAAAGACGGATCTTTTTAGAATTTATTACTGACAAATGCATAGGAGATTAACCTGTTTTCTTAATGGTAATTTATAATGATATTATAATCTGCTCTGTGTAATGCTGTCTTACCCAGAGGAAATGAAAACAATTCTAGTATGAAGAAACCCGATTGCTGTGGGTGACATCTAGTTGCCCTCACTGATACTACACATGCCTTAGTGGAAGTGTTCACCATTTCACTCTGCAGGAGTCCCTCCTGAAGGCTTCACGTGCGCGGACCAGACAATTAGTTTCTGGAAATATGCCGTAGCCAGGGACAGAGGGGCAGTGTAGGCAAGGGCCCACAAGGTAGTATTTAGTGTTATGATATCAACTGCTTGAAGGTGGTGGAATATGTCAGTGCATCCAGCCCTTTTTTTTCAGCCCTGAAGCTGATTTTAGCGTGGGCAGTCAAAGGAACATTGAGCATGCTTTGGAAATCCTCCATGGAGCAGTCTTTTCAGCACCACAGCTTAGTGGTAAAGTTCTTGCTACAGCCAGGAATAATAAAACAGCAGAGTGCTGATAGCTGAATGAAAACAACATCTAATTGCCTCTTTCTATGTTAAAGAGTCCCCTCTTTGCTGATGTGCCTTCTGGAGGGAGGGACATCCATACACAGCTTGGCCAGAGGCGAGCCAGTCATTCTGCATAGCCAACTTGTTTGTCTTTGCCATGTCCCTGGAGCAGGGGTTCTAAGCCCTCCCTTTTCCAGCTGAGAAACAAATACACAAAGCAATTTTTACTTATTTATTTTTAATGGACTTTTTAAAAATCCTTGAGGTCAGCACACAAAATCAACAAATTTATGCACTACCATGACACGATCTAACCTCAGGTTCCCTTCATAGCTCTTGCAGCACCCGGAACATTCTCTGCATTCCCATTCCGTGTCTCCTGCTTAGTGAGGGTAACAGCTAGCAGTTTCAGCTAAGGATGATGTTAACGTCTAAAATACAGCTTTCCCAAAAGTCTCAGGAAACAATGTGGATAATTACTATTAGCAGAGAAGACATTATGCACATGCTATCATTCCTTTGTAGGTGAGAAAAGTGGTTGGAAAGGAGTTAACACTGATGAATGTGCAGATAGCTGAACATGCCGAAATGTTTACATTTACCACACAGCCTGCAGTGTAGTTAACTTTTTATCTGATTTGCTACTGTTGGGCCTGTGCTTGGGTGGGGAAAGAGGCCTTGGATCTTTTCTTATATGTAATTTAATTAGGTGTGCTGATACTTTGATATATGTAGGCTGGATGAGACTAGACACCTTAACCAGATTGGCTCAGGAACAAGTATTATCTGTACCTGGAATAAATTCTCATTAGAGTTCTTGTTTATTTTACCTTCTCCACCCAAATGATAATGCAAATTAATGGAACTTGTTGAAGGTCTTATTAACTACAGATTGTGTCTACCTTCTCCAGAAACTCCACCCTGGGAATACATGCACCAGACCTGCTGGAAGCACTATCCGACTATCCCTGGGTCAGGCTACGAATGATCTTCCGTAAGTTTGCTGAACAGGAAAGGATTAAACTATGAACAATGTAGAATGAGACGGGTAATAGGGTTGAAAGCCTTTGATCTAGGCCACCAAATTCAATCTAACACTGTTACAGTTTTATGCATGGTTGGGAAGGGATTTTTTTATTTTATTTTTTTAAGTCACAGGCAGATAGCTGTTCAACTCCACGTGGAAAAAACAGTGGGAATTAGTGGTCCTTTGGTAACCGCCTCCTGGAAATTGCTTGCATCTGAGAATTATTTCTTAGCCCAAATGAAGTTAGTTTGGAATCTCAGGGAACTTCTGAGGAGGCAGATGCCGGCATCACAGAATTATTGAGCACAGAATATGCTTGGGTGTTAACAGTCTTGGCAGACACAGTGTTTGGTTTGTTTTCATCCCTCTGTTTTTTTGTCTTACTTAGGAAGAAGCCTACTGCTGGGAAACCTGAATTACTTCTACATCTGTTAGACAGGGGTTAGGTATTTCCATTTCCCTAACTTTCAATCTCATATCTCTAATTTTCTAGATAAAGAAAAATAAACACATGCTGTCAATTTTGATAATTACTGAAATTGCTGATGGCTTGAAAAGGATAAATTTGACTGTGTCAGCTAAGAAAGTGTGCCCAGTATTGCCCAGTTTTAAGTGATAAGAAATCTTATGACCATTCATAGGAGAAGCAGGCATGCTCAAGTTATTGCTTAAGCAACATTTTGTTAATAAAATGTTTTGCAATTCAATCAGCTGTTGAACAGGCAGAGCAGATAAAATTAGAGGTGATAGAAGTATACTGGATCTTAGACATACACATATGTTGTAAATTTAGGGTAAATTAAATAGATAGCTGCAGAGCTTTGTAAAAGAAAAAATGAAAAAAAAAAAAAAGATTGTTGGTATTTCTAAATGTTTTTGGGGAATATTGAAACAAGACTTCATTTTCAGTTTGGACTTGTCCTGTGATATTGTGCTGTCCAAAAGTAGTTCTGTATCTACAAACAAAATGTTTGCTACTGCAGATCACAGAGTCAGAAATTAAGATAATGGTTGGGAAGACAATACAATGTACAATACAGTTAATGAAAGAGCTTGATCTGTACAGAAAATTATTTTGAGCAGATACACACATATATAGAAAGCAAGATTAATTTAGAGACCTTTGTCATTAAAGCAGATTTTTGTATGGTTTTGTGTGGGATTTAAGGGGGATTAAATGTTTGACATCACTTTGCCTGCACAGGCTATGTTGAAGAGGTTACTGAGCGGGTGATGGAGAATTCAAATATGCGCCTATGCTGAAAGAGTGGAAGCAATGGATCAGCCTGCAGCCTGGCCAAACAAATTGCTGTATCTACTACCTTTCTAAAAGCAAGGTGCTTCTGGTTTGAAAGCAGATGCCGCAGGGATGTAGAGCTGAAGGAATTTGTGAAAATATGAGGGGAGCTCCTCGAGGACATCAGAACTGGGATGCCCCTATCTTCTGTTTTCAGTGATGCCTTGCTTCACATGCATCCTTTGTATGCTATGCTGTTTCTAAACAGTAAAAACACTAAAAATAAAAAGTCAGCAAGGTGGATTGGCTGATCAGGTGCATTTCTCTTCTGGAAGAGATGGTCCTGGTCATGAAACTTCTGTTCCTCACCTGCCTGTGGCCAACAGCAGTGCTACACAGTTCTCAAAGTCAGCATCACCATCTTCATCATCGGCAACAATTCTCATTCTTAAGAAAGCATAACAGGTAAGCAACATACTATCTCCATCTATGTTCATCTGATAAACTTTATGCTGTCAGCAAGCTTTCAATGCACCCTTTTTGTTCACTGTCCTGTTTTGCCAGTTTCTGGATTTATAGTATGCATAGTATTGATAGGGTGTTCCCAAAACAGAAATGATGAACTTATTTTTCATAACCAGACATTTCATATTGTGATTTCATGAATGCTTCATATATATGCAGGTATGTACACACTCACACCCACACACAGCTCTTTTAACTTGTGTGATACCAGGCTACTTTTGTGATACCAGACTACTATCATGATGTACCAAGTATTCTTGCCCTCTCACTCCCATTGCAAGAAGCAGAAATGCCTTCCAAAGTTCTGTTCCAGTGTTATAAAATGACTTCCATTACCTAAACAGCAGAATAGCTACGCTATTAAGATACAGAAGACACTTTTATGACACTAAATGAGGTGAATTCTACCTTATTTGTAGTGGTGACAGTGTGTTGCCTTTCTGGAATATACTTATGCTTTTAGACATTGAAGATTGTCTCTATTCTTAATCTTTCAAATCAAGTAGCTGGTTTAAAATGAATAATGATACGAAGGTTTTTACATGTAAGTTTCTGTGCAAAGTGTTAGTGCTTTTTGCCACAAATGCAATTTCACATTTGCCATGTGAAGTCTGTGAATGTGTTTCTAGATTAACCTAATAGTATGTGAACAGACCAATGACTGCCAGTGATAATCCAAGCAAAATCTCTGCTGGGAGGTAGGAGAAATCATAATAAGTAGCGCCATTAAAGGAAGGAGAAGGGATACAACTGATATATTTTTCTATGTACTTGACCCCCTATTAAAATGGACAGGGGAGCTCATAGTTTATTCATACAATATCACATATCGAGGAAGAGTAACATAAGTGGACTCCCCTGATGTGTTTAAGTTGTTTTTTCTAATTACATGCTTTGCAGCAGGTATACAGCTGTTTACCTTCTGTATCACTTCTTATGTGATAATCCAGCAGTGACATATCTCTGAATCCCTACATGTCTTGATAAAATTACATTTAAGCAATGCAAGGCAACGGAACATCTATCAGTGACACAATGGAGGTGCCTGGAGATGCTATATCGCTCAGTACTTCTAGATTTCAGTTCAAGGTCACAGGTTCAAGTTTGGTCTAAGCCAAAAGCTCATGAAAAGAATGGCTGTTCAGCAGACTCTTTCAAACTCACTGACAGTTTTAGAGTGAGTTCTGGTGCATGATTATTTGTAAGAACAAAACAAAATAAAGAGAACTAGACCTAATATCAACATAAGGTCTAATCTGGTGCTTTGCTAGTCTCAGGAAGCAGTTAAGAATCAAATGGAAACAGAATAAAATATCTTATTGCTGTAGTGGTAAGGATGATCTATTTTAAGATCAGCTGGTACTCTTTCATCAGTGATAAAAGGGAAGCATATGCAACTGTTGTTTGCATTTATCCTGTTGTGCAGTAGCTGAGAGGAGTTGCTCCATCACTGACATAAAAATCACAAAGCAGGAGAGAAGCCTGGTGGTAGGAGACAGCATATGTTGTGGCATCCTGCTGGACATCCTTTGCTGACCTCCTGCCACAGGACAGCAGTAGCAATAGTAGCACAGTGTCCTCTCCATCTTTGCAGATCTTTACTAATCCATGCAAACGATCCATACGGTGATCTTGTGAGACAAGCAGAAGTGTGTTAACAGAAAGGAAGAATAGGAACAAGGAGGAATGCCAGGACTGCATTCTCAGCTAATGCTAACCGGTATAGCAGTTTTCTTTACACAAGACAATGCTTTGGCCTTCCGTGTCTTCATTTGCTAGGTCCTAGTGATTTGGAACTGGGATGAAGGCTGTAGAATTGAAGCCACAGAAGATCCCAAAGCTTAACAGCTGCAAATCAGCTTTTCTGTGGGAAGGATCGAAATACGTTTAATTTCTCTTTGTTTGATTCTCTGGTTTTGTTCTAAAGGCAGCATTATCCTCCAGTACACTGCAACAGGGTCTGACTTTCCACCAGCCTCCAGCCTCTTTTTCTTTCTGGGGAAAAACCTTTCAGCCAGCACTAGGGTTATTAGGGACACAGCTGACAGATGGCCTTGGTTAAATGGGTGGCCTTTTAAAAAGAATCCCATGTGAAAATGTTACTTAACCTACAAGTTCCACTGTTTTAATAGAGTAACCCAATTCTCCCTCCAAAGCTATTTGTCTGCATTCTCTTGTAAAGAAGATTTTAAAGCATTAACCAAAAGTACATGAGAAAGAGATTAGTCTCATGGTCCATTTCCTACAGCAAAGAACAAAACATTTGACTGTCAAAATATTAGGCTTTTTGACAGTGCATGTTGCTGATGTTACTGAATGCTTAGAAATGCATTTTTTATGTGTGTGAGAGAGAGAAGTATACAATTTTGATCATTACATTTGTTTAGGTTTCAAGATCTAATAAAAGTGTTAAGAAGTTTAAGAGATCACACTGCTTTATAACTCCACAGACTCTCCTGGGAATCAGATTGCTGTAACTTCTACCTTTTGGATACCTTTGATTTGGTAATAGCTAGAGTACCTGGGGACATAGCACTGACAATAAGTTTATGGCCATTAAATCTAGGGTGTTCTTTTCATAAAAGGGTCCTTCATAGTATTCTTTCCATAGACTTGCCTAGTTTCATTTTGAATATGATGAGAATTTTTTTCCCCACTACACCCATATTGCAGCAATAAAGGAAGTATGGTATCTTAGATACTAAATTAGTGTAACTGAAATCCAAAACTTCTCCTAACTATCCTTCCTAAGACATGAGTGTCAGATTTTTCAAAATCTGTCATGACGAGGATAGTGCTGGAAATGTGTTTGTATCTTCATGAATACCCAGGGGTGCTTCAGCCTTCCTCCAGTCTCCTACCAAGAATTTTTACCATATCATTAGTTATGCAGGGCATTAAAACAGCGGAACAGCCACAATCTTACCAAAGGTCCATGTAATATAGTGACGTGTTTCCAACAAGGGCTGTAAGAACAAGTTTGGAAGAATAAGGACAGGGCAAAAAAATACAATATCGCCCTCTAATACTCCCACCCTTATCCAGTCACCAGATTTCCTTCAGACAATTCCTGTGTTGGATGTAATTTCTGCAGATTTAGTGACCTTCAGTGGATTTCTTTTCCATTAACTTGTCCAATTCCTCCTTGAACCAGCATACACTTTTGATAACCTTTTAAGTTAAAGACAACCAGATGGGATACTAACCACATCAATCCCATGAATGCCACCGATTTTGGAACTGCACTGATGGCATTATGTGGTTAAATGCTTTAACCAAAAATGATCCAAGTACCCTTGAGCAGACCTTTGACCTTTCATTTGCTATTAGGTATTCAAGATTAGGCAGGAGAGCTAAATTTGTCTTTAAAAGCTTGCCACATATTTGTCCATTGCTAAAGAATTTTGAATTAGTTGTTTTGGTTTTGTAGGCAATGACTAACTGCTCTTTGAGAGCTCTGTCAGATACAAAGGAATCAAGCCATGAGTCCATATAACAGTATTGGGTAATAAAGTGTCCAAAGAGTATATCTCACTTTTTTTCATCCAAAAAACTAGTGCTTCCATTGACTTCCTATGTAAGTACCAGCAGGGGTGTTTTCCCTGTGTTATCTGAAACACTTCAAGTGCTTTTTATGACCTCTGTTGGAATTTAATTATAGATTACCATTTCATTTGCATAATGTAAAATGTCGCCTGGAATACAGCTTTGGAAAGCAGAGCTATTATAACTGGAAGCAGTAGTTTCTTGAGCCTTACTGAGACCAACAGACTCATATTTATCAATGCCCAGATCTATGCCAAAACCAAGCTATCTGTCAGAGTTCCCTTTATTACTACTACCCCAGGTAGGTAAAGAGAGATTTCCTTTCCTTAGGTGCATGTATCTGCTGATACATGCATCTGCTGATGATTTCACAAAAATTTCTTCACTGAAAGGGTTATCAAGCATTGGAACAGGGTGCCCATGGAAGTGGTTGAGTCACCACCCCTGGAGGGGTTTAAAAGACACGTAGATGTTGTGCTTAGGGACATGGTTTAGTGGTGGACTTGGCAGTGTTAGGTTAATGGTTGGATTCGATGATCTTAAAGGTCTTTTCCAACCTAAACAGTTCTATGATTCTGTGATTCTATGTGGGCTTTTCCTCTCAAACACCACAGCCTGACGTCTGCCATACAATGAATGTGCAGAATCAATGACTTACTGACTTATGACCACTCATGGTGCGCTGGCCAAAGCTGCGTGATAAAGAGACCAAGGTGCCAGGCCACCAAAATATAATCTGTGTCTTTGCTGTGCTTCTGTGAGAATGAAAAGTATGTCTTGACTGACCTCGGGAAGCTTTTCAAAGACCTAGGCTAGTTTGATCTGTCTCTTCTGCTTTTTAATGGAATTGGTGCCATGGGAAGGAGCACTCAAGAAAACATCTGCTGATGATTTCACAATGCTGTAGTGCTGATCAATAGTTAGATATGGGTCTAGGATTTCTTGGAAGTAAACAAATACATACATGCAACTCCCTTTGAATCATCAGTTAAATAACTGCAATGGTGCAGTGAGGACAATTCAATACTGTAACTCTTAGCCAAGGAGCAACACCTGGAGTCCAGATGCTGATATTAAGGGAATATCTGCTGGAGAACACTTCTTAGCCTTGGGTGGGGGAAGCAGTTAAGATGGAGAAAAAATGTGAAGCAGAAGTGTATTATTTTTAAAGTATTTTAGAAATTTTTATGGAGTTGTTCTAAGTTTTGGTACCTTTACACATACAATGTTACTACTGTCCATAAAATTAATTCCAAGTACCACGAACATGTATCTCTGCATGTAAGCCATTTTCCTTTACAATAAAAAAAAAAAATAATTCTGCCAATGAAGATATTGAAGAAAAGATGTAGCATGTTTGTAATTAAAGTGCTATTCTGACCCCTGCAATAATTGCCTAGCTTGAACAACCACTTTTGAGAGCAGCTAGAAATAATTAGAGATACTGCACCATTTGTATATAAAAACATCAGCTTGAAGAGGCTGTTCAAGTAAGTGGGCCCAAAAGATGCTTTTCATATGGGCAGCATTTCTGTTTATTTTGTCCTCGTCCAGGAAAACAGAAGGAATATCAAAATCCCATAACATCTCTTTTCAGTAGCTCATTAAGAAAAAAATTCCTGCCCTGGTAGCTTATATTTTGCCTCTTGTGACTAGGGAAAGTCTTCCTCAATCACAGACTTGCCTCTAGAAAGAAGTTGAAATAGATGTATCATAGTTTTAGCCTGCTTTTTCCAGCGAAATCATTGGAGCATCAAACAGGTATTTTCCTTGGCACAGCCAATGACAAATAACCTAATGCTTCCAAACTGTATTAGCTGTTCCATGGCATTCTGAACATAATTCATCATTTTCTCTTATACTGGTTCCCAAGCAGCAGATATTCCTTGTATACCTATTGCAGAGCACTGCAGGTGTTCAGTTCTACTGCCCATTTTACACTAATACAGGCTTATTCTGTGGTGATATTAATTCTCTGAAGCCTGGGATTTAAATTTAGCATCCATGTAATTTTCACACTTTGAAAACTAAAGTCTGTGTTTGAAATGCCTGATGGGCATTCTGATTGCCATGATAATTTAGTTTAAACAACAATACCAGAGACATTCAAGAATATTAAGATAAATTAATTGTTCAAGCCCAATGGTTCTGAATAGCCCAGCAGCCACCTCAGCATTCCTGTAACATCACATTTTTAAAAGTAATTTCTTGGGCTTCATTATTAAGATAAAAGAGGGGAAGGAGGGTGTGTGGGGGAAGTAAATACAGGTGCATACATTATCCTAAGGTATTCCATACCTCATCTTAAGCAGCGTTTGACTACAGAGCAAATCTTCAGAACAAAATTTCTATCATTCAGTCTAAAGTAATAATTAGAGTTGCTGACAACAAAGTCCCAGAGAATCACAGAAGGCATGAAAGAAATTATGTCTAGGGAGAGTCCCTTGCCTATGGCAAAGCAGCTGTATTTAAGTCATTCCTACAGATATATGTCTAACCTATTCTTATGTAGCCTGAGTGAAAGGAGTCTCAAAAGCTGCCCAAGCAATAAGTTCCCATGTTTCACTGTTCTCACCATAAGAAAGGTTTTCCCAATGCGTTCCACAAATTTCCCTTGTTGCTACTGTTCATCCTTTTGGGGAGCGGACATGGAGCAAAAGGCGCTGTAGAAGCTCATGATGTGTTCTGAAGACTGTGATGTGTTCCCTCAGTCTTCTTCCTCTAAATTAAACTACACAGGTTCTTACAATCTTCCCATGCCTTTCCTGAAATGGAGGCCCAAAGCTAGGCATAATTCTGCAGCTAGGGTATGGCTAGTTCTGGTACTTCTTGGGGCCAGCCACTTAAAGCAGGACATCCAACAAGGACTGGAAACCTAAGGAGGCACCATGGCATTTCCTTTATAAGAGAATCAAATAATATAACATTCTTTCTAAAGCCTGTGTCCCGCAGCTGCCAGATGTGACTGTAGATCTTGTCTCTGTTTTAGCCCAATACCTTTGTGATGTGGGCATGTACCAGACCCTGCTGGTCTGTGTCGTGGTTTCTGTTTATAGGAAAGATGGAAAAGGAGTCTGCATTGTGATGGGCATCTTCTGTTCATTTTAAATGCAGGCCCAGCACATGAGATTTCCATCTGGAGATCTCGAGTCTATTATTAGGCATGTGAATTTCCCAGTGGAGTTTGGGATGTTATGCATTACGTTCTGTGAAGGAAAGAAAGTTAGCAACAGACATCACAAAGAAGTACAGAATTCATGGCATCCTGATTAGAGCACAGGTTCAGCTGTGTTGCCTTGGTGCTACGCAGAGGACCACTTATGTGTGGCATGGGAAAAAATGCAAAGATGGGACTCTTGATGCAAAGAAATGGTGCTTCTCTGAACAGGAAATAAGGGGGTGAACTAATGAGTAACTTGGCCAAATCTGAGTGATGTTTAAGAGGATCTCAAAAAACAAGTCCCTGGATCCAGGACCACCATCAGTTTCTCAGTCTTTCTGAAAAATTATTGAGTCATTTGAGCTCCTAGGAAAAAAAAAAAAGATTTATAGTAAAAAGTATATTTGTCCCTGTAAAATGGATAACGTATGAAGTGGTTTAAAATGGTGGATACATGGTGTTATTTCCAAGTCTGAGTTGCAAGTGGTTATGTGAATAATAACACTTTTTCAAACGGCTATAATCTCTTACATAATGATAGATACAATCTCTGAGGGGAAGAGAAGAGCTAGATGTTCTTCCTGGGACTTTTTATGTATAATTGGTGTTCTTCATGGACCTGGGTACCTCATACCTGATTTCCCTACGTTTTCCAATATATCTTTCTCCAACTTTATTAGCACAATTGTTTCCCTTATCATACGAGATTCAACTGTCCAGTATTCTTGGGTGCCTGCTTCATTTAACTAGCACTTGGAATGTCAGGCAGAAAAAAATATGAAGTTTCTTACTTCTTTTTTTTTTTTTTAATGTAGCAAACGAGAGATTAAAATGAGGAAGCTTGACAGTACAAAAGTACGGCCACTTAAATCTGAGCAGCTTCTTCGCATAGAGGACCACGACTTTGCACTGAGACCTGGATTTGGAGGTAAGCAGCACATGTCTGTGCTGTGCTGGTTAATAGTTTATCCTCTGTCTGGAAGTTTAGTTAAACTCAGTGTCACTTAAAATTGAATGACAGACTTAATTGCAGCTCACCTCTTTTGTTGTACTCCAGGAAATAAAGAAAGAAGAAATCTAGAAATGCTTGGAGGCAAGGGACTTTTTTGTGTTTAGTGTATCAATAGAAGAAACTGTTCAAATTGTCTCCTTTTCCAAAATAATTACAAAAAAATATTATTAGAATAAGATTCTTTGAGAACAGTGATTAAGGTATCCCTGTAAACTGCATAGTCTAGTAGCAATTAGCAAATTACTTAGTCATCAAATTTGCTTGGAGAGATTGAAATGAACCATCAATTCCTAAATCTGTTGGCTCTGTACAAAATTAAAAAACCACCCAGAGGCCTTCAGTTTCTGTTGTTTCTGTGTTGTTGGGCACTATGATGATTATTTCTTCATTTAACTAAATTGCATGTGGATAAAGGGAGTATTCAATGTTCACAGTTTGTATTCAATTTTGACTCTCCTTCATGAAAGGTAAAATGGGAAAGCTGCCCCACTAATAAGCTTTGTCTGAGCCTTTGCGTCACCAGTTTCGTGTTCATGATTCATGAAAATAGACTGAACTGCTCTGGATTATGAAGCCAAAATAAAATATATGAGGACCAATAATCAGCTATGTAAACAAACATAAATCTTGGAGGATAGCTGAAGTCTGTGGAGCTATTCTTGTTGACATCAGGTGCTGGGACCTGGGGCATGGCAAGCATGCTAGAAGGGAGACCTGGGATAAGGAGAGCCTCTCTGGATGCACTAGGAGAAAGTGAAAGGGCTTCTTGTTACCCTAGACAAGGTAATCTGGTCAGAGAGCAAAACTCTTGCCTGATTTTGAACAATAGTTGAGATACGTCTGTTTTTTGAAAACGAAAGTAAGGACTACCTCTTGCCTCTAGTCAAATACCTGTTAGTCTGGACATCTTCTTGTTACTACCTGCTTTGCCACACGAGGAATTTAAATTTTTGAGAGTGTCATCTCAGAAAGGAAGTAGCATTTCCATGAAAGCAAACAACAGTTTGGGATGTACTTTATTGCTGGATCATCCCAGAAAGCAACACTTATGATGTATATAAAAGCAGCTTTCAGAATATACCCTGTGATATGGCAGTTGTAATTTTCCACAGGCAGTGAGGATTTTTTTACACCCAGCAAATCTGTACCAGGCTTTTTCCCCTTGTCCTTTTATTTTCAGATGACTAGTCATAGAGCCCATTCAATTCCTATTGAAGCCAGCTGTAGTTTTTCCACTGACTTCATTGCGCAGGCCTCTCAATAATCACATTGCCATGGGTATGATTTCAGCTGTACTCCTGTCTTTCAGAAATAGCTTTCAGCAGAAGAGTGCATCAGCTTTGCTTCTCTTCTATCACTCACATGCCATAGTGGCATGGAAGGCACCTTTTTCAGTCACATCCAATAGTTCACACACTTCCAAATTTTCAGAACTCTCTTAATATGTGGAACACTTATGTATGAATCTCTCTAACACTAAAACATAAATCCATTAGCGTTTTCACAGCAGGCAGTGAAAAATATCTCAGCAAAATGAATGTCAATCCCAAACTTATACTCCATTATTCCTGTCTTATTGATTTCAGTGATGTTACAGTAGTAAAGAATCATTTGTTTTTCACAAGAGGCACATTAATAGGGCAGCAGCAGAGAGTTAGTACACAACTGTGACTGCATCAGAGGAAAAAACTCACCAACTCACCAAAATTATTGCATGACAGGAGAGACAGAGTATGGCTTTCTCTGAAGAACACTGATGATTAAGCGTGCAGCAGAAGGAAACTTAACTAGAGAAGGTGAAATTAGAGATACCGTTGCTACAGTCATTGCCATGGCAGTCATAACATAGCCCTGAACTGCATAAAGACTTACAACACTGTGGCTTTATGTATTTAAAGCAGGTGAAATTTTGGGTTTGTTTTTATCAAATCTAATGAAGCATCTCAGTACTGTGATTCATGAAGGTCTTGTATCTGTCACATGCCACAGTGCATGATTTATTCAGCTCAGCGCAATGCATCAATTCACAATACTGATGGGAGAAAAAAAGAACCAGGTCAAAACAGCCGGGTGAAAAACTAGTATTCTAAAATTATTCTTTACCTTTAGAAGAGGAACAATTTTTTGCCCTCTCCTATACCCCATTGCTATTTTCTGGGTATGTCAGGGAGTTGGAATGACAGATTTTGTTGATCTGGCTCCACTATGCCCCTTACCCTGAGAAGGTCAATCATCCTTTGCAACAGTTTGGGAGAAAAAGCAGCTGGAAAATTCATGCTGTTTTGAACCTGCTGGAGATTCCTCAGTTCAGGGAACTCTTAAATCTAAATCTGGCTTGTTTGATTTCCTTTAGCCCCACACATGCAAACTAAATGAGGCAGGCTACAGGACCCAGAGTTTTTAGTATTTATAATTAAGTAACAAAGGAAAAACAAAGAGAGTACATGCTGAATTTGAATTGTAAACTGAGCAAACATGCACACGGAAAAAACTGTGAGAAATGAATGTAGAACTGTGGGATACTGATGCTACCAGCTGCAGCATTACTGGAAATAATTGTGACTTTGCTGACATGACTGGTTGCTTTCTCATGAAAGTATATCATTGCTCTTTGGAGGTAAGAGATCCTTTTTTTGACCAAATGGACACAAGTCTGCTGTGATTTATGTGAATATATTTTGGCATTCTTCTGTTGATTGCGATGCCATTCCAGCTGTACAATCAGAATTTGACTCTCTGACTGTTGATTTTAAAATTTAGTCCTGGTATTGTCCATTTATTAACAGATTAGAGATCAAAGTCTAAGAAGCATACTGTGTCAAGATGAAGCAAAAGCAGCAAGCTGCTAGCAAGCTGTTTCTACATTTTTGCTATAGAAATGCTAGTTTGTCTGCAGCTCATTATAGTGAGGTTGAGTGAAACAAACCAACAGTTCAGTACACCCAAATGTTCTTAAAAAAACTAAACTTATATTGTTACATTGCACTTATTCCCTAAAGCAGGCTCTTGGGTTTGTGGGTGGCAGGGGGTTGGGGTTTTTTCCCTTTCCTGAATTGTTTTTGTTTGTTGCTGTTGCCTTCTCTGTAATGTCATGGTCCTCTTTTGTTTGGAAGTCTCCAATAGATGGACCCCCCGCTGATGCAAACAGATGTGGACCAGCACAGCGATTTGAGTAATTCCACTAGGCATTGGACTAGGAGCATGGACGTTTCCTTTGCTCAAACAGCTTCACCAGCTGCCTCAGTTAACATTGTAGGAATTATGTTTAGTCCTTGCTGCTTCCAGAAGCACTGATAAAGGCCAGCATATGGGTATATGAGGGGTCCTGCAATGGTATAATAATGCTTGCCAGTTCTGGTAAGGTTGTCTGTCTGCATAGGTCCTACCAAAGGAAATAAAAGACTGCCAGTAGAGTCAGAGTCAGATCTTTTAATGACTTATATGTACTACTGTGGCCTAAAGTATTGATTTTTCAGTAGCCTGCTAAACTGATAATCTGTGAGAAGATAGCTTAAGTTAGGACTGCTGCCTTAGGAGTCAAACCTTTGTACTTTGAGAGAGGTGTTAGAGTGAATCCTTAGAAATACTTTAAAGTTACTTTCTTTTCTACTATACATCTATTTATCTATATCCTACTATTTTCTGAACTATCCTATTTCAAAATAATGGCAGAAGTCATTGGTGTGACCTCTTGGTTTCCTGAATTCTGTCTCTACTTACTAAAAATTAACATTGCCATTAAAAAAAAAAATTAGACTAGCATACAGAGGAGCTCATTCTTTTTTTTCTCTATGCCTTGCTTTTCTTGACAGTAAACCCCTTCCACACACTCTCTGAACTCTTTTGCAATCTAAAGATTATGGAACTACACGATCATTGTCACTGTGTACACGCAAGTTCTCACTGTGTCTATATATATTGAAGTACGACAACTTTATTTTCCTTTTACATTGTGTCTTAAGGACCTGTCTATTCTAGCAGTGTGTCAGTTAAAGTTTTAAAATCAGTTATCTCTGCTTTGTCAACCACTATGGAGGATAATAACATTAGCAAGTACTAGAAATGATGGAAGAGAATTTAGTAGTGTTTAGCTGGTCAAGAGGCAACAGTCTTTCTAGACAGTTTGCATCACAATCTGCAATTAAGCATAATCGTTATTCCAAATTTTCAGAGGATCAAAGATCCCATTATGTCACTCCCCCTTATGCTTCCTCCCTCCTCAAGCTAAATTAGTAACATTTAAATTCATCTGAAGGTAAAAGGGGGGAAAAACGAAAGAAAATATGGCCTAGTGAATGTTCAAAAAATGCTGCAATTCTGATAGCTCTTTGGCACCAAGTTGTTTTCTGCACTACAACCCCTCCTGAAAGGTTAGAAATATCTTCTCACTGTGGTGGAGAAGACTTACTCTGATGAAAGGGGAATGGCTTTTTCTCATGTGTTACTGGAAGGAGCAGCTAGGGTCCAGAACACGAGGGAAATATTTTGTTAATTTGCAAGACCTCTAATAGTCTGATTCTCCTGGATTTTTTTCTCTTACATTGCTAATTCTTCCATTCCAAGAGATGGCTACTGCTAACACCAGTTCACCTTCTTTTCTCATATAAATAAGAAAGAAATAAAACAGTAACAATAATAAAATACCACTGCCAGTAATTCTCCTGTTTCACTCATTGCCAGAGGAAAGTAAATACATCCACATAGCTTCACTTCCCTGGGGCTTGTTTACATTTCTATCTGATTTTCTTCCTCTACAGGCGCAAAAGCCTTTTTTTTAGAAGAAAGTACTCCTATAGACCTTAATCCTTCCCTGGTTTCGGTCTCCTGGGAGCTTTCTGTAAAGCTAGCTTTTTTCCAGCATACCCTGTTACAAAGCCAACTGGGATACAGTGGCTGGTTTTTCTAAATTCAACACTTATCTTACGGAATTTCAGGTGCAATCCGCTGCATGTTGAAAGGTCTGACTATTACAGAAATACTGTAGAATTCACTAAACCAGTCATTATTATTGTAGAAATTGATCCTAAAATGCTAAAAGGACATCCTTTTTACATAATATCCCTTCTAAAAGGGTATTACAGAATTTGCCTGTCGTACTATCTATTAAAAAAATTCCATGCTCATCAAGGAATTCTTTTGCTATGCTTAAACCTTTAAAACAAAAGACTGGAAATGGCTTGTGTGAAGATAAACCCATCTGAAAACAATTCTGTTTTTTCTGCTGAGGAGTAATTATCTTGAAAATCTGTGGAGCCTCCATTGTGAAAATCACTAATCCCTCTAAAATAATGAATTGTAACAACGCTCCAGAAGCAACTGAAGCTGCTCAATTTAATAACAAAATCCTCTCTGCCATCCCCAGTTTTGTCATACTGGGAAATAAAAAACGCAGCTTTGCTATGGTTACTTTTTTCCAAAGTGAATTTGATGTTGTTGCCTGATGGTCAGCCAGAGATTGAAATTCTCGATATACTAGGGACAAAACTGTGGCGCAGACTTAGGGGTAGACAAATCACCTCACTATTCTGGCTGGTTTAGGATCTTTTCCAATGCTTATTGAAATGCTATTTTTTAAAAGCATCCAATCCTGGTAAAACAAATCCAAGTGATAAAGAAATTACAGTTCTCGGCAACCTGTACCCCATGGTCAATTCTTACTGTTTCTAGTAGAGTTGGTTTTTAATCACAGAAAGAAATGTTCACAGAAATCTACAAAGCTCAGAAGGCCTAGACCAGACTAAGGCCAATATGTGTCTTACGGGGGTGGTGGTGTTAGTGACAAGAATATAAAAATGCTTCAGATTAGAAAAGTGAACAGCACACTGAAGTGACCGGGGTTGCATGTATATGCACTGTTTAGTGTCTTTATCATCTACTTGCATTTGTTGCCAAAGTAGAGTCGGAATAGGAAGAAAATATTCACAGCTGCTATCAATAATAGTTCTGGGCTGGGGTCAAGGGATGGAGTTTAATAATACTGAACAGTATTAGAACAATATTAGAACTATCCACTGTATTTCTCCTCGCCATAGCTTTTGATCTCTTTTATGCTATTCAATGTCCCCACTGACTTTCATAACAGTTCCCAACTTAGTGCAAGATGTCCTTTCAAAGAACCAAGTGCCTCTGTGTGTATTTATGTATAACTGGCACTTCAGTTTGTGTGTATGGAACTGACATAATCATAATCATAAGCTGCCACTAATTTCTAGTTCTGTGATCAGTTCCTTTCTATCTACCCAGATGAGGTGAATTAACGAAATTGTGCCCACACTGGAATAGTGCTTGTTGGGGTAGGAAATTGTCTGTAATTTTTGGAAATCCTGAGAAAGTATTGGGAGGGCCATCATCACACTTTGAGCAGCTGTCACTAAGAAAAACCTTTTCCTCACTACACATGATATATATGTACTTAGAAAGCCAGTCAGTTCTGTGATATGATTTGTGGGTAGCTCCTTGCCTATTTGAAGAATGTTGATGGTTGACATTTAACTTTATTTGCTTTAGACTTGTCCTTGACTCAGAAGCTGGTAACGCTGTTGGTTTATGCAGGGAGCTGCTCCCCCTCCTCCCTTTCCACCCCCATAATTCTACATAATCAGGACTAAACCCACTGTTTTTAACATGCTAGTCATGCAAATCATCCCCCAAAGCTTTAGTAATGCCAGTTAAGATCAAATGTATGTTCAGATACGAGCACTTCCAGTATATCCTACCATATACCTCTGCCGTAGTCCTAGGGTAACAGTTTGGACCCACCTACAATATAGAGAAGTTGAAGCTTTGTGGTGGGCAAGGTTAGATAATACACAGGTCATCTGTCTATTTGCAATTGCTCTAAGCAACCCTGGTAACCAACAGGCATCTCCAAGGCACAAGCCACCTCACTCCAACTAGAAATCTAGAAAGTGCCTGTTACACTGCATGGACTTTAAAGGGAGCCAGAGGCAATGAGGCCAGATTTCCATCTTCACTGCTGTTGGCATAGTCGCCAGCGTTAGTACTGATCATGTTCCTAGGCGGCAGCATTGCCCTTCTGCAGCTAGCCTGCTCCCTGAGCCACCCTGCCTTGAGCACAGCTAGCTCAGGTGTCAACTCTGCCAGGTAGGCTTGTCCTGTTCCATCATGCAAATGAGGAGCTTGATAGACAACGCCTCATCTTTCTGCGGTGTTTGCATTTAAATGATGTGTGAATGCCACTTGTGAATGATGTTCTCATCATGTATAAATCCCACATTGACTTCTACTTAGGCAAAACCTGTCTTTAGTTTACATTATAGTTTAGATTTCAGTGGAATACTGACAGGATGACTCCACTCAGATTACAAGCAGGCATTTTTTTACCAGTACTTGGTACAAGTGAGTATTTAGCATAAAGTAAACTACTTGTGTGGTGTGCTCAAAACAAAGACAAGAAGTGGTCAAAACTGGTTTAGGAGAGGCATAAGAATTTTTCTTGATTTGTGTGAAGAAGCCTGGCTGGATATATACATTGATACTCTTGTATGTCAGCTTCTAGGGCAGATGTCTCCTGCTGCCTCTCTTCTCCAAAAGAAGCAGCATTTTCCCAAGTGCTGTATAGTGTTTTACTAATAAACAAATTGACTGAACTTTGTTGTCTGGAGTCCTGAATTTTGTTTCGAGCTTTGGCCAACAGACTGAGTGATACATTCCTCTCAGAGGGAGACATGATTTCAGAGCCAGACAGCACAGCTTTTGTCAGTGCTGAAACATGTTCGTGTGTGTCCTGTGAACTCTGAACACATTTTACCTTGCTTTCCCATGCACAATGCATCTTCATTGGTTCTGTGCAGGGTAAAACCCTCCATTAAAAAAATACAAGTCAAATCAAGAGATTATACAGCCAGATTTTAAAATACCTCAAAAATAGTTCAAGATCTCTACTGGTAAGAACTGGAAGCAGCTGTGTAATCCTCGAGGGATGCTATTTTAAGGATAATTCCTAAAAGAGACACAGTATTGTGGCTGGTTATCAGGACAGTGATATTTCTGGACTATTTTGGCTTGACACTGATAAAAGGAAAAGACAAGAAAACAGACAAGTTAAAAAATCTATTGCTATCTGCTGCTGTTCAGACTTCCTTGTACTCATGTTTTGTACTGGGTTATTTTAAATTTGTACTTTAAAAATATTTTAACTGACTGTTTTTACTCACATAAAATGTTTTATAACAGATTAAAATATTACATTAAAAAAAAATTACTTCTTGTTAACACAGTCCTCGCTACATTGTTCCTTATACCAAACTAGGACAAGACAAATTCAGGAGCCCAGCGAGGCCCAAGCTGCCCATCCTCTCAGGACAGGGAATTTATTCATCTGAGTCCAGGTCGCTGTCTCCTGCAATGGAGTGAAAAGTCCTTGCTGTCCTCCTCATCCTCAGACAGATGGACCTGACTTAACACTTTTGGCTCACAGCGCTGCTGTTCTTCCTCCTCCTCCTTTTCTGAGATCTTGTACCCTCCAGTACTGCTGAAACTAGTATCTCTTGTGTTGGATTTTGGGTCTGGTTCTTCATAGCTGCCGTAACTAGAAGAAAGAGAGAAAACTCTTACTAGACCATCATGAGCCAGCAGTGTGCCCAGGTTGGCAAGAAGGCCAATGGGTTCCTGGTCTGTATCAGGAATAGTGTGGCCAGCAGGACTAGAGAAGTGATCGTCCCCCTGTACTCGGCACTGGTGAGGCCCCACCTTGAATACTGTGTTCAGTTTTGGGCCACTCACAACAAGACAGACATTGAGATGCCGGAGCGTGTCCAGAGAAGGGCAACAGAGCTGGTGAGGGGTCTGGAGCACAAGACTCATGAGGAGCCGCTGAGGGAACTGGGGGGGTTCATCCTGGAGAAAAGGAGGCTGAGGGGACACCTTATGACTCTCCACAGCTCCCTGAAAGGAGGGTGTAGCGAGGGGGGGTTGGTCTCTTCTCCCAAGGAACAAGCAATAGGACAAAAGGAAACAGCCTCAAGTTGTGCCAGGGGAGGTTTAGCATGGAGATTAGGAAAAATTTCTTCAGTGAAAGGGTTATCAAGCACTGGAACAGGCTGCCCAGGGCAGTGGTGGAGTCGACATCCCTGGAGGTATTTAAAGGATGGGCAGACGTGGAGCTGAGGGACATGGTTTAGTGGTGAGTTTGGCAGTGTTAGGTCGATGTTTGGACTTGATGATCTTAAAAGGTCCCTTCCAACCCAGATGATTCTATGATGCTATGAATCCCATGTACAATAATTACTATTGGTTTTCATGCACAATGCAGAACATTCTTTGGGGGGGTAGGGTGTATACACATGTATGCATATATCTCTCTCCTCTCCTTCCTCTGTAAGGAAGTAATTAGTCAATTGCTTTAGTGGAATGACTTGCTGAAAATTACACAGTTACATAGCCCATACAGAACTAGATCCTTCATTCTAGATGTTGCACATTGAAGAGACTGGAAATAATTTCATATTTTTGCTGGAATTTTTAATTGATTTTTAGTCACTATTGTAAAAATGCAAATACGATTTTATAATTTGTTCATTCAGATCCCATTGTGTTATAAACTCACAGCCTTTTTCAGTGGCATGAAAGAGTGGGGCAGTACATACAATAAAGTCACCCAGTGCAGTTTGGCATGTATTGTACTTGATAATAAATTATGTACTCAGTAATACACAACACTCCATCACAGAACATGATTACTATGTGTACAGCTTTTCCCTTAAGAGGTAGTGAGCCAGCAATCCTTTTTCACAAATGTCTATGCCAAACTTTAAATAGTTAAGTCAGTAAAGATAATTAGGAGGCCTGATAGATATTTTGTTTATAAGGGTGGGAATAAGCACTGGAACTGGTAAGTAAGCTTTGCAATCTTTGATGTATTTGATATATTTACTCAGCTTTTCCCTATGACAGTTCTAAATAGCACTGCAAGCAGTTCATTAGCTTTGGCACCACAAGGAAGCTGTCACTGCTGTCCAAACTGCAATTGGACAGTTGGCAATTGGCAGCAACTAGTCTGGCTGCAAAAAGATCACTGAAGATTTTGTACTTTTTTTACAACTGTTTAGCATTGGGTTTTCCTTTGTTGCCACAGACTTTCTCATTCAGTGTACTGTGGACAGACCATAGTAAATGATGGGCTGGGGTGCTCTCTGTATGTTACTAATACACAGTCTTCCCTTTAAAAATATGGATTTACGCTTCTCATCACTCTTTCATTCTGTTACATTGAAGGGTCGCCAATACCCGTGGGCATTGATGTGCAGGTAGAAAGCATTGACAGCATATCTGAAGTTGACATGGTAAGTTGGTTAGTAGAACTGGAAAAAGAATTTCAGCCAAAATGCAAGGTCTCAGAAACATCCTGCTGGATGATATAGAATAATACAGTTAAAGAAAGCAAACCCTTAAAGAGCACAAGCTTGCCTTGAAGCATGCAAGTCATCCTCATTTAAACTAGTGTTATGTAAGAACACATGTTGAATTTCTCCCTGGGCAAGAGGAACAGATCAGAGTGGATAGTGCTCTGATTTGAAAATGCCAACCATTCAGTAAACCCCGTGGGCTTCCACATGAGCTCTTAGTGCTCTGCACATTAGATGATAAGGCTTCATGTCCTTTGCTTCCTTTGCTTATGCAGATCTGATTATTCCTGTCATTTCTGGCACGGGTGGAGCTGTACTCGTAACAAATGGAAATTGAAAAATCAGTTCCAGGAATGGTCCTAGGAAGGAGACGCCCTCACTGCAATCAAGGACCTGTAGCACTGGAACGCAGGCTGTTCATTCCTCAGCCGAAACTGTCGCTAATAATACCACCCAGACATTAGAGCCAAGTTGCTCCATCCTAGAATAGCAGAGCACATTAACTTTGCAGAGAGATCTCATTTACAATATCTTTTCCCAGTGAATGTAGCTGTAATCGTAGTGTTGCGTTTGCAATGGGATCTGTCAGTCTGAAACCCTGCATTCCTTTGCAAACCTACCCAAATCATAAAATCATATTACA
This sequence comes from Charadrius vociferus, assembly GCF_000708025.1. Taxonomy (NCBI): domain Eukaryota; kingdom Metazoa; phylum Chordata; class Aves; order Charadriiformes; family Charadriidae; genus Charadrius; species Charadrius vociferus. Next base: position 3,131,617 of record NW_009649568.1, read on the forward strand.
AGAACATAAAATCATCGTCCAGGGGAAGACCTGAGTATCTTCCCAGTTTTCTTACCAGAAGTAATTGTTCTACTGAGATAAATGATGTCTGCATAAAGTTATATAGGTGCAATGCAAAAGTTACATAGGTGAACACAGAGGAGTCAGGCTGTACAGAAGCTCAGACTGGGTTTGCAGCATCCTTGCCATCTCTTTCCACATGTATATTTGCAGTCATGTTATTTCTCTAAATAGGATGATAAAATATTTGCAACAATCTTTCATATTAAAAAGAATTGTTGTGAAATTTAATTGTTTACTTTTATGAAATTCATCATATAGTTTCTTTATGATGCATTTCATTCATAAACATACTCATTTAAAACGCCTGTGCAATATTTGTACAAAATGAGCAGATTAATGGGTTTTACAAATAGACCTAATGCTCACGAAGAACTCAAATGAATCCCTTTGTAAAGAAACCAGAGTCCATTCTGGGAAGAGCTTGCAAAGATTTCCAAAGGAAACCCCTATCCATTTGCCTTTGGTTGGTTTTAAAGTTTCTTTTTCACTTCATTAATGGCCCAATCCAGCAGACCACTGAAATCTATAAAAGTTTTATCTAAGCATAAATGAAGTACGAACCTCAGACTCAGACACCAGTGACAAGGCAAACAGCCAGTATCTCAGAGGTAGTTCCAATCTATATTTAAACTCATTGAGTGGCGTTTGATTCCTCTCATTGAGGATCCTCCAGATGATGTCCAGAGAAGAAATTGATCCTTTACATGACTTGATTACTTTGTATTGTTTTCTATTGTATGTGAATAAAACAAGCATTGTCTTCTTTTGTTTTTAATTAAACAAAGGACTTCACAATGACTTTATATCTCAGACATTACTGGAAGGATGAGAGACTTTCATTTCATAGTAACAAAAATAAAAGTATGACTTTTGATGGAAGACTGATAAAAAAGATCTGGGTACCTGATGTATTTTTTGTACACTCCAAAAGATCTTTCATCCATGATACAACTGTGGAAAACGTCATGCTCCGAGTATACCCTGATGGCAATGTACTCTTCAGTCTACGGTAAGAACACTACTCTTTTATAGGAAAATACAAGACTGCAATTGTGGACCAATAGTATGTACACTGAGAAATTACTGGAAATACTTGGACTTAAGATTCTGATACTGAACTGACATTAATCCCCTGGCATTAGATACTGGAAACTGGTGACCAGTGTACCAGTGAAAAAATAAGTTTAGGATTGATAATATATTTTTCTGTCATTTACATATTGTTTCCTGTCACAGGATAATGGCAGTTGTTTCATCAGTTGTAAATAGTGCTGAAGTTTATCACGTGTTAATTCATTGCCAGTGGTTTTAGGAATATTGCAGTAGTTTTACTGTTGAGTATAGCAAAGCCCAAAATTACTAGCAAAGAACAAACATTTGTGTTTTTTTTTCTCTGAGTCTTTTAAAACTGTCTCAGCTATTTTCACCCTGGGATACCTATAAAAATATACCATGATATTAATCGAGGCTCCAGATAGGCACAGAGAGCAAATTATTTGTGCTGGTACGAGCAGTGTCAGACAGGCGTGTTGCGTGACTACAATGAACTGGAAAGTGAAACAGCAATCCCAGGACTGGAACAGCAAGGTCATTAAATGTGTCTCCCTTCTATCTACATGTTACTGCTTTTCTTTATGAAGCAGATTTGAATGATGTGGCAGAAATAGTTTTAATGGAGGAATTTTCCCCCTAGGGTAAAGGCCCTGAGGCCTGTGCATTGCAGAAATCACAGTTCTCCAGTTTGTTACTAATTAGGCTGTGCACAGAGGTGATATTTCATCTACTCTGGATAGTTTGAAGATTTATGCAAGCACTTGAGGTTTGGCTATGTAATAATTGTTCCAACAAGTAATGGATTTATCTACCCTCTCATGAGGACATGCAGAAACCCTCACAATAACAGCTGTACACCACTTTAAAATAGTGTATGTTCAAGAATCACACTGACCAGTAAGAAACAATGAGGTCAAGTATGATTTTTTTTTGCTATATTCATTTCCATGCTTCATGAGAGAGAAAGAGGGATCAGAGGAACTAGACTACTATACTAAGGCTTACAGCAGCGGCTCTCAATGTGAGGGATATGACATACATTCAGCTGGGGGAAGGAAGAGTGGCGAAAAGATATAAGATGGGCAAACACATTCTGTCAGCTTGCTGGAGGGGTAAAGTGACATCAAGATTAACAGTAAGAAATTGTGCACAAGTAGTGCACAAACCAAAGGGAGCACATGATGGGAAAGACAGAAATGGAGAGAAAGGAAAAAGTGACATGGGAGGGAAGGAAAAGGAGGAAGTAGAGCTGAGGGACAGACACAGCGTGAACTGATTTGCTACCTTTGCTCACTGCTCAGAATCCCCTTCGTGATGGGAGCCCATGCCCTGGGTCCTGCACCGCAGTTGCAAGCCGGTGCTCTACTTTTCTTCCTTGTCCTCATCCTCTCTGCTCCCACACTTTTCTTTCCCTAACTGGGTGACTCCTTGCTCTGACAGGTGAGCTTGCAGCCAGCCTCACCTTCCTGTGCCAGTGAATAGCAAAGCCCCAAAGTCCCTGCAAAACCTGTGGATTTCTTTCTGGACGTAAGCATGAAGGGCAGGTGTCCTGTCCTCTTCCTTTCCTCCTTTATCAGTTCTTATCAAACTGAGAGTCAGGGAAAGGGTTGACTTAAAGGTTGGTGAACCAAGGTTTTAAAATAATTAAGGGAAAACAATGTGTTTCTAGCCTGAGTGATGTTAATGCATATGTTCCTAAAGAATCAGATGCTCATTAAAACATCCTTTTTATATTGCCAGTTTTACATGCAGTGAGTAGATTATATTCCAAATACTTATGTGCAAGAAATCTGCATATTCCACGGTTTTTCTTCAGCACCTAGCATCCAAGACTTTATTGAAGCAAAGCAGAACAAAAATCCAGATTGTTGCTAAAATAGTTGTTCCTCTGAGCCTTTAGTCAATAGCTAAAAGACGGAAACAACATCCATAGTTGGAAGTCTTATGATGATTTTAAAGATGTATCACTCTTACAATCTCATTTCAAGCCAGTAAAATCTTACACTTGTAAAAATTCAGCTACAGTGTGATTATTGATCGCAAGTTTTCAAAGATCACTTATATACCCAGTATATCCCTTATAACTTAAATCCCTGTAGGATTCAGTTTCAGGAAAACTGGAAAAACAAATTAAAACATCAAATGACATGCAAGCTGTGACAAGAAAGGGAAATTTGGCAATATTTACCATATTTAAATTGTTGCCTCTAGCCTTTATTTTGTGTTTATTGGTTGAAATGTCAATGGACATTTATCTTCTAAGCATTTGTGAAAAAGCAGGTTGAATGCAAAATAATGTTTTTACCTAGATTCCTGTAAGCTTTTTAAGGTATAAGGCATTTCCATGGGCTTGAAGAGGAGAGTAGGCTTCCAGAAATTGCAGCTTATCTTTTTATGCAATTAAATATTATAATCATTCTAGCCAGGAGAATAGCAGTTGGAATAATATTTTCTCTAATCTGTAATATTATCTACTTTAATCTATGAGAAATCCAGTCAAGAAGTGTGAACTCCCCTTGTTAATCTTCATAAGCGTAACCCTTCTAAGCAAAACATGTGAAAGGCTAATGAAGGATCAGACCAGTAAAAGGTTTAAAAATTGAAGGCAATGTGCTTAATAAGAAAGACTATTTATGTTTAAAAAATATGATCTCTCACTGATTTACTTTAATCTCGCTATCTTGAAGCAACTTTAGAAGCGTCTAAAAAAGTAGAAAAACTCCATCTTTAGGATTCTAAACAGCAGATTGGTTGGGAATCTCACTAAGATGTCTGCACAGCCCTAAGAAAGTGTGAAATTTTTCCTTTAATTTCTGTTTTTCTGTTCTTTTCTGCAGAATAACAGTTTCTGCTATGTGTTTCATGGATTTCAGTAGGTTTCCTCTGGACACTCAGAACTGTTCTTTAGAACTGGAAAGCTGTAAGTTTAATTCATACCTGTTCTTCATATGTGCCTTGTTACCAGCACTCCATCTTGTTCATAAGACCTTTTTCACTTATTTTGATGTGTGACTTGAACCCTTCAACCTGTACATAATAAGCTGTGACCAGTTTGGGATCTTTCCACAACTCAGTGAGCTTTGGGAAGACAAAAAAACCTATGTTTGTTTCAACTGGGTTAATATTCCAAGGCCTAAATCTAAAAATGTTCCCTCTGTCAAAAATCATGGTTTTTTCTAAGAAAAAAGTTCACATTAAAAGTAAAATAAGACGTCAATATTTAACCTCATGGAAAAATGAAAATGAGTGCTTGCATTACTGTGAAATGTCTGCTTTCTCACCCCTGACTCAGTTGTCTGTAGTAAGCTGTAGAGCAGGTCAACAAAGGTAATTCTGTTTTGCAAAGCCTTTTGATATCTCAAAATTTATTTTTATTGGGATTATGAGTAAAACTGGGATGCTGGTTTGTTGTTTAGTCTTGGAAAAGAGAACAGATCCCCAGCATTCAGGCAGTCTGCTCAGTCTGCTCACACAGAGCTCCACTCCTGTGTGCCTTGTCATCCTGAGCACGTCCCCCATCTGTCAGGTAAGCTGCTGGCAGGGCACAGGACTGGACTCCACTTGGAACAAGGTGGAATACGGTCTTTGCAAATTTTTCCATGTCAACAACTGGCAAATTGCTGTGAAAAGAATGTTTCTTTGCAGTTTTCCCAAATTGTTTGAGTGGTCTCCTATCCCTAAAAGAAAACAGAAGCATTATTCTAGCAGAAAAGGTGATTCAGTTTTTACTTTCTCATAGATGCGTACAATGAAGATGATCTGATGTTATACTGGAAACATGGAAACAAGTCCCTGAGCACAGATGAGCACATCTCCCTCTCCCAGTTTTTCATCGAAGAATTCAGTGCTTCCAGTGGACTAGCTTTTTACAGCAGTACTGGTATAGTAAGCCCCTGTCATTAGAAGAGAGACACACAGGAAACAATCATGCAGAATGTCTTTCACATTCAAATTTGTTGCTAATAAGTGATCATTACTGCTGAGAGATCTCAGTCAAAATGAGGTCTGTCAATCACACTAGTCTGTCAGTCTAGGTCCTCGGTTGTCTTTACATTACCAGTGTAACACGTTCTTGATATTAGAAGAAGAGGCCATAATAATACTTAACAACTGACAGTACGAACCTAACAAAAATGCACAACAAACAAATATATGCTGTTGGGAGCTCTTGCAAAATCGTGGTGGTCTCTGAAAGCCACTGGAGTATTTGGTTTATAGGAATCTTTGGGTCCTTGTTATACAGAAAAGCTTGAAAATGAAAACCCTAAAAGTTCAAGTACTAGAAAGCAAATGAGGAATCCCAGTGTGTTTTATTGTCTAAAATCTCCTAATTTTGGGAGCTGTAAAATGTCATTAAAAGTCTACTAACAATAAGATTTCTACATGAGAGCATGTATAACCTATTGAGGTCTACTTCATGGTTTGCTTAATGTTCCATGTTTATATATAAAGCTGCAGAAAAAAAAAATCCCTTTATGTCAGTGCTACATTGTTTAAATACAGGTATCTGTCCCAGACAGGTTTTTATTTCTCCCTATAGATCTTGAACTTTACTTTCTGGCAAACTGCATAAGACTTTAGTTTATTATAGTCTTGATTTCATGCTGGGTGGGTTTTATTTTCTTTGTATTTGCACATAGAATTATAAATTTTGTATTACTTCTTTGTGTAAGTAGCCTAACTATACATTGTTAACCAGCTAAAATAGCATGCTTGCTACACTACTTTCCAGTCTGAGTCAATTCATTTCAGTGCCAATATTGCCCTTTATATCAAGGCAGATTAATAAAATAGAAATTATGCCATATAATATGATAAAATGCATAACACTTTGGAAAAAAGTCTTTAAGACATACAGAAAAGCTGCAAATAGCTTTATTTACTGTACTTTATTTACAGAATGGCTTCTTTTTGTTTTTAAAAAAAGAGCAATTCAAGTTTGAGGTGGCTGATATTGAATGCAGAAATTCCAGTTTAAATTGTGATGCAGCCTAAGCAGTGAGGATTTCACAGCTTGATCAGGTTCTTCATCCTTATCTCTTGCTCGTGTATGAGCTAAGAACAGAGCTCCAGCTTTCAAGAGCCACTGTCATGTGAGAAGAGGGCTAGTGATATCTTACTACCATAACTGTGCCTTGCTGAGAGCAACGTCAAATTTGTCCTTGTTGCAAGAAGGAGACTGGGATATTTTCCACCAAACTGCTATCACTGCGTGTTGGAACTCTGTGTGGTTCCGGGAACTCAGCTGGCTTCCTTGTGCCTTGCTATTCTCATCAAAAACACTTATGCAAGCAAATACAGCCTTGTGCACAACAGGGCAACCTCATAGCACCCCTGTACCCAGGCCTTTGCAGCACCTTCACAGCACCTTTGACTTCACAAATTGTAACTGCTTAACACTTATATGTAGATGCTTTGATGATGAGCTTACTCAGCAGGGTAAAGGTGAAAGGAAAGAAGTTTTTTTAAGTCACAGGGACCACTGGGAAGTAACTGAATAATGTGTGTACCATATCTGTTAATTAGAACACTGCCCTTTGTAGACATACACTTATCTTTGGCTTTGAGGGTTTGCTTCAATCAGGAGGTTCTGGTTTCTCTTCTTTTATTTTGCTTCTTGTTGGAAGAAAATGATTACACATAGACCCTGCTCCCCAGAGTAACAGTGGGGAAGCTTCTGCACAACTCTAAAGGCAGCCATCTCCCCCTGAAGAGTCTCGGGCAAAAAATGGACAAAAATGTGGCTCACAAAGCAGCCTTCTGCATTTTAGGTTCTGCATACCCTTTCCTGTGAATCTCAGTGACCCACATATGTGTAGCACTTAGTCTTTTACAGTTCCCTGGCCTGCAAAGGAGCAACAATTTCAATGCATTTTCGAGATAATAATTTTTAAAACCAAAACCCTTCTCCACAAATGAAAACACATAGACCGTGTTTAATATTAGATAGGATTATTGTTGAGATACTCTTTTTTTTTATGAAAACGCTTTTTTATATCACGCTTTTCGTGATGGCATGACTGCTCCAACATAGGCTCATTGATGACTCTATATGTACTGGACAGGCAGACGCAGCGCAGCCAGCCACTTTTGTCTTCTTTTCACCTCACTATAAACTGATTTCCCTGCAATCGCAGGAGGTACAGCACACATACTTTGCTGCACAGACAGAGCACGCCCCAAAGTTCACTAGATGGCACCCTTTCCTCTAAAGTCGACGCTGGGCAGACGCGCTGGTCTGACCGCAGGAAAAGAAGCGCTGCTTGTTGCTGGGGTTTTGAAGCGGGAGAGAAGGCAGGCTACTTTTGGGGGGAGGCAGGGTGTTGGCTTCGCTGTCCTTGCTGGATTGGACAACGATATGCTGTCTTTATTCTCCCGGTAGTTTCACTTGAAGTCTATTTACCTTTTTTTACAATTTCCTAACCTCAGTTATAACATAGTAGTTAAGTTATGCAGTCGTGCTGCTTCACTCCCAAGGCAGCAGTATTTTAATGAGGTATGACGGACAGTTTGTAAGACACTACATAAAACCAAGGTGTTGGTAATATTTCTTAGGCGTTTACTATTACTGATGCGGAGACACCATTCCTACTGAAAGGAAGGGGCCAGTGAACAGAGCTTGCAAATAACACAGCTCTCTTCCCCCCAACCTGTTCCTCTCTCTTTTTTCAATAGGTTGGTACAATCGACTTTTTATAAACTTTGCACTCCGGAGACATATTTTCTTTTTTGTGCTACAATCCTATTTCCCAGCCATGCTGATGGTGATGCTGTCTTGGGTTTCATTTTGGATTGACAGAAGAGCCGTTCCTGCCAGGGTATCACTAGGTAAACCTTTAACGTGTATTCTTTTGGGAAGTATAAAACAGATAGGTGAGAGGTTTTGAAGTTACCTTAGCTTCCTATTTACACAGGACATGAGCAAGTATACTTCATTCCTTTTTTTTTTTTCTTTTTTTTTTGCAAAGTCTTGGTTGTTTTTTTCCTCCCCTCTTCCCATCAAAGTAACAAGTAGTAACAGGTAGTCAGATCCCTCAAATCTATGGTTCATGAGAAATACTTAATAGGCATAGCAGAATCTATTGAAAAGCTTTGCAGCTCTGCTTTCTGTCTAGAAACATTTGATATCTTCCTACCAACTTGGAACCAGTTTCCTGACTTTTCTGATGTAGCAAATCCTTTCTTTGTTAGGCACCTTGAAAACATTTGCTTTGGTGCCTTAACTGTGCAAGACACACAGGCTTCTGTGGAAGCCAAAGAGTTAGTTGGACATCTTTCTGCTCTCACAGTTTTAGTTCTGAACACCACAGCTCAGGAGAAAAAAGACTAATTGCCGTGGGTTTTTTTTTATAACATTATTGTTTTTCCTCGGTGATGAATCAGTTGATACCACTTCAAGACTGCCTTTGTTGGGAATATAATGCTGATGGCCTTGGAATGAGTACATTTGCTCAAAGATTAGCATCTCTGTGAAGATCTGATGGAAATTTGTTAAGATATCTAATGCAATCATAGTGCACCTGAGTCCTGCAATTAGTAATGAAGTTCCTGTTCTTCTCACTGATGCTAGTCCCAGAAGCCAGCTGTATGTTGCCGTATTTCTTAGACAAGTGAAAATTTGAGGATCTTTGTTTAAGAAACAAACTTGCATGTATTGAGGGAGCCGTCAATTTTTATCTATATCAAGCTAGAAAAAAAATAGGACTGTAGCTACCTCAGATCCCTTTCTATTGGCACAATCTAAAGCTATTAATACCTGAGATATAAATCTATTTGTTAGTCTAAAACCAAATTATGTTACCTCCTACCTACTTTCATTAATGCAGCTACCAATTCCTTTGATTTCTAAGAAATTTAACTTCATCTTTAAAAATAAACTTTTAATTCTCAGTCAGTCATTGGTAATGTTGTCAAGATGGTTTTGCTGATCATGTTCTTTAATTTACACATGGATTTCTGCAGAAGGCTATGCATGAGGAGTTCTATGAATAATGCACATTTCATTAGCATAAGAATACATAATCCATAGGCAATGTTAACAATAAAGTTTAAAAAGCTTATCTCCCTAGCCTAGAGTATACTTACTCTAAATAAATTGATTTCCTCTTACATGGTATATTTCAAACTCCATCCTTCATCGTAAGGAACTTGCAGAGAGGGAGAGGGAAAACTCTTGTATGTTCCAGTGAACTTTAACTAGCATAAAACTGGAGAAAGGCTATACTGAGACCCAGCTGAAAGGCTATGCTATCAGCCAATGGTGTCTCACAGATGTTACTGAGATGTCTCCACTTCCAGCGCTACATTCATTTCTTTAAAAGCAGGGCCTGGGTTGGGTGTTGGGTGTTGGTGTTTTGTTTTGTTTTTCTGAGATAGAGCAAAACAAAATGAGGCGAATAGCTGCATGTAAGAGAGATTTAAAAGATGAGGGTGAAATTCTGGACACACTGAAGTAGACAAAAATATTTCTTAGTTTCAATGGATACAGCTTTTTTATGCTAGAGTGTTTTTAGAGACACATGGAGTTAGGACAGAGACATACACGCTGATAACACGTTCTCAAGAAGTACAATTTGAGAAGGGGTTAGGAGGGAAATTGGTGATTCTTCGGGGATTCTCTGGGACAAGAAAGTGTGCAGTGGAGACCCCGGCTCTGGGAATTGAGGGAAAACCACAAACCTGCTTTCACTTCTCTATCACCATTGAATCACCATTGTGTCCCCACTGTTCGAAACTGGTGTGCCACAGCTCTAATTGTATGCACTCAGAAGAGAGATGATTTACTGGTTTCAGTATTGTATGTGATAGGTCCTTCATGGTTCACTCCACTTTCCAGAGCCTGTGCAATGAAGTTAAAGGCAGTGTCAATCATATGCCCTCACAAAGCTGTACTGTCCAAGCAATTGTGATGAGCTAAACAGAACCAGCTGGCCAGTAGTATGATAACCTCCCCTTTTTCTTTGGCAGGTATAACTACAGTGCTGACAATGTCAACCATCATGACGGGAGTAAGTGCCTCAATGCCTCAAGTGTCTTACATAAAGGCTGTGGATGTGTATTTATGGATCAGCTTCCTTTTTGTCTTCCTGTCTGTCATTGAATACGCAGCAGTGAACTATCTCACCACAATTGAAGAGAGAAAGCAACTCAAAAAAAGGGGCAAGGTACAATGCTCTGTGTTTTGTTGCCTTCAGAAAGCATCACAGAAGCCACAGAGTAATCCTGATACACCACTGTGATAACAGTACAGTAACCATCTCTGTGACTCCACTCTGTATCGCACTTCTCTTTACTTGGCTGAAGGGAGGAAATGTCTCATCCTGTTTGAGATCTTGAGAAGGTCTGTGCTCTCTCTCCCTTTCTTTTATTGGGGCAGAGGTTAGGGAGCACATCTCCTGTTCCCCCCCTGCCCCCCTAGAGGAAGGGAACCTTCATTCTGTTCTCAAATATCTATTGATCAAGGTATTTTTCCTCTCTCTGAAATACACCCCAAAATGCACTCATGTAATACTCCCTCCTGTTTCCCCTTGAAGCAGAGGCTATTGCTCCTTCTCCTGCTTTGCCATTTTCAATTAGGAAGATGGGTTTAATGATGCCTTTTTGTCCCAAGACCAGATAAATGACAAGGTCATTTTTAGAAAAGTGTGCCTGAAGCAGAAACGTTCACAGGTTAAATTTGCTTTCTATGAAGCACTCCCTTAAAACCTTTGCTTCAAGAATATCCCCTCATGTAAACACATTTGTTGGAATATCACAAGGGGAAAAACACCAAAAGGGTGGATATGTTGCTCACGTGATTTGATAATCCCATCAAAAAACTACTCATGGAAACATTTGAAGTAATTTCCCACAACTCCAGCAATGCAAAGCGACAGGAAAGGGAGAGTTTCATGTTTCTATTTCAGAAGCTGGGGCACATATTGCCAGCCAGAAGCTGGCAATAAGCAGTCAGACAAGTGTGTTTTATCACATGTACCCCCTTCCTCACTCATGTCCTGTACAAGGGGGAGGGCCCCACAAATAGCAGTACTGTGAGGTAGTCCTCCATATGCTCTCCACAGAGGGAACACCACTGAAGAGAAAGCTTTCTTTATTTTCTGTTTTATTTATTTATAATTTACTAAAATGGCTCCTGCTAGACGCAGAATAACTATTCTTTGTTGCCAGGCTTCAGGAATGTATAGTATCGATGCAGTGCAAGCAATGGCTTTTGACGGATGCTTTCACGACACAGATGTGGACATGGACCTGCCTTCTTTCTCAGACCGCTGTGAAGAGAATGAGACTCGAGCAGGTGCAGCCAGCGTCTCCAATGCGGACACACCTCGCATGAAGAGGAAGAGATCTCTGAAGGGAAACGTGGGCAGGATTATTTTACAGAACAATCATGTTATTGACACATATTCCAGGATTATATTTCCCAGTGTGTATATTGTGTTCAACTTTTTTTACTGGGGTTTGTACATATGAACAAAAACCGTTATAAGCTAGACATTATTTTGCGTATGGGGGTAGCATCATGCTTTAAAAATAATGCAGCAGCAGTAGAGGAAAGGGTTAAAAGTTTCCAAAACTGACGAGGCTGATGAGCCTCGTCATAAGGAGGCTGGTTTTGTTAGAAGCAAAACTGTTAATGAAAAACTTTCACGAGCCTGGTTTCTCTTTCAATTGGACTGTGCAGTGCTTCACTGGGGCAATCCAATGCACGTGCTATTACTGCAGTAGCATAGAAGCGGCGTGCTTACTAAGGGAGCTCTTTGCCACACACCTAAACAGAAAGCAGCTCCCACCTGAAGTATTACCCAGTCTCTACCTGCACTTTAACCATTCCTCTTTAATCAGCCTCTCTGTTGCTCTCCAATTGTGGCCCATTTTAGCAGGCAATCGGCACCAATCATCTTCAAATAGCTCCTATCCTTATTTCACTTGCTGCATTTAGATTTTGCTAGGCAACGCGTATGCACCTCAGGAGCCTTTCTCCTCGGATGGTAACCAGAGGGAAAGTGATTATGGCTTAGCAGTGGGGTAGGGACCAGCAGGAAGTAAAGCTGATGGGGCTTTGTACATTGGGCATCATCAACACCTCAAGAAAAACGCTCACCCTGTCAGCTGTCCCTGACTTTCCACATGACCACTGGGAAGGGCCTTTATTTTAGAGAAATCATAATCACTAGTCCCACAGGCAGCAGAGGAACAATGTCCCAGACCCAATGCACTCAGTGTCTTAGAGCCACTTCCCAGGTGGATGACTAGCGTCACCTGCACCAGCAATGCCCCTCATGTGACACCAACACACCTGTGCCTCTTGTAGACCTGCTGTCATCACCTGCTTTCTGCATTAACTGTTCATTTCAGAAATGTAGGCTTTGAGGCAGAGATTTTAGAAACTTTATCAAGAAAACAAACCATGTCTTCAGTAGAATCTGGTTCTTCTGCTTTATGTTGCATACGTGAGCTTTAGGTTTTGCCTCTCCCCACCTTTGGCTTTTGAGATTGAATGTTACAGTGAAGAGAAGCTACATATGCCTGCTTGCAGCACTGATCCCCAGCACAGTTCAAGACACCACACCGAGACACACAGGAAATAAAAGGAAGCAGACGTGCCAAAACAGAGCCATATACAGGAATCCCGTCTGTCCCAGATGAATCCTGCATAGAAATATCCTTAGGTTCAGGCTAAGGAGGTTGAATTAAGGATGTTTGGGGACACACAAAATGTGTTCAGAGCTCTAGAAAAGAACCAAGATTACTTTTGCAACTTTCCCAAATAAGGAGAATTTTCCACTTAAATTCACTGGGTTTGTCTGTCATTTAATGAAATGAGTTTAAGTTTACAAAGTCAGCTCAAAACAATGATTTGTGGTGGCAAAAAATGTCACAAAGTAAATGCTTGGTCACTGCTTGGTCAAGATTAGGAAATGCGAATAAATTTAGAAGCCTGAGCCATTCTCTGGTTTATTTGATTTTCCTGCTCCAATATTGTTTGCTTGTAGTACAGTGATGTCTTCCACTGTTTCAAAAGGCTGCATCTGTCAAGCTCCCCATTACAGAGCTGGAGAAGCTGGTGACACACTGCATGCCGGGTGATTGAAATCTGATGGAGTGAGTGGGTACTTTGGCAGCCAGTTCGCTGCCAAACAAACGATCAGAGCTAAGACGGCTTTGATACTCTTCCAGGAAATCCTGTCATGGAAAGCAGAACCGTACCAGGAATGACAATGCTGGGAACGTAAAGCCAAAGGACACGCAGGCTTTGACAACAGCACCAGCACACTAGACCTCAAGCTGATCCAGTGTGTAATATAGATACATAAAAAAATTACCACGACATCCTCATTACTGCATTGCTATTATGAAGGCATCCTGCACAGATGTTCCAGATTGCCTGAGAAGATCCCATCTAATTGCTCCAGATGTGTGTGTCCCAAACTTTTCACATGAACTAACATAGCACCATTGTTTTCACATACTTTTTTTTAAATCTGCCTTACGGGAAGGGGTATTTGTTCTGTAGCCAACAGCGAATCCTCAGCCCCCAACAGAAAAAATACGCACGTGCTTCTTGACCCAACCCGGTTCCCTCTTACAAATTTCTTACAGGATCTCCAGCAGCAGAAGCCCCGCAGCGCAGCTGTGCCCAAGCCCCGTGTGGGCTGTCCGGCAAGCAGGCCCACACATGGAAGTGTGGAGGAAAAGAGATTCCTGCCTCCATTTAACTTCCGGGCACATCCCATACACGTGCCCAAATGCTGCACAGCTTGCTTCTGTGGAGGAAAACTGTTAAGTTACTTTGCAACTGTGAATGTAACCGTTGGCAAAGTGTTCTCCCCACGGAGAGTACTACATAGCAGGTTTTATTATGATAATGAAGAAGATGATTGCACCTTATGAAGATCAAACTGAACTGCATACTTTTACAGCCAAGCTTATAATTTCTATCTTCTTAATGCATGATAGGGATGATAGCAGGATCAATTATGCTTCAAAATTCTATTGCTCGTACTAATAGTAAACAATAACAAACAGTATTTAAATACATTATTTCTTGTTTAGAGGGCATTAGAGGGCTGACTAAAACTCACATGACCCTCTTCTGAAGCTTGTGTTATCTTCCAGAAGGGGACGATAATAAATACTTTTAGTCAATTTGTCTAGACAGACCAGCACAGAAGTCCTTTAAAAAAAGTATTCACAAGTGTTTCCCATTCCTGTTATTTGTGGCTGGTTTTGCAGCCAGTCAAATGTAGGGATTTTACTTCCCTCAGCATTTACTAAAAGTTAAAACATCACAGCCATTACGTAAATACATATTTGTTTGAGTATTCATCCTGGCGATATTCAAGCAGTTATGCTGAGAGTGCTTTGTGGATTTTTGGAACAGAAATAACAGCTCGTAATGGCTTCTGTGACCAGCTGAGGTGCAGGAAGTGGCCTCCCTATTTTTAGCATCTGCTGCTACACCCATGTCTATTAAGAAAACATCCTGTAAGTGTCAATGTAGGTGATGCAAACTTTTAAGTCTGGAGAACTACTTCATTCTTCAAGGCTTTATAATTCTCATGAAAGGAGTAAGCAGAATTGCATGCCAGTGAACTGTTTTTCAGAGAGCTACAAAAATGTATGCCTCTGAATATCCCAACTATTGGGGATTGTTTACACTAAAATATTCACAATTTAATACATTTTGCAAAGTGTCCTGAATGTTGAGTGACGTCATGATGAACTAAGAATGAGTCAGAAAGTAGAGAATGTAATCTTTTTCTTCCAAAGTCACAGCCTAATGAAAAGAAAAAAAAAAGCTTTATAGAGAAACTCAAATTTTACTAATTCATACACATTTGTACAATTAGGATAACCTTAGCATTCACCCCTGGCAAATTCTCTCTTCTGGTAGCCCATCCACATGCTGATTAATCTATATTTCATGATGAAGTGGCCACGATGTCTGGGTCTGCTGGTGACCCAAGTGGTCCAGGTGGTAACGGAACAATGACTCAACAGGATGAGCCGTGCTTGCCTTTTTCTGTCCTGGATTCCCTTTTCCCATGTATTATATTTTGCCAGTTTCTCTATTGGCACGTAGGAGTTTGCTGGATGCATTCACGAACGCAGAACCCACTGGAATCATATGATGTTTCCTCCGAAAGGTCCAGCTAGTGCCGGGGAAGCAGGAGTTATTACTGTGTGAGTAACACCCACACCACAAGGAGAAACAGGATCGCAAAACCATTTGCTATAAAGGGAAGGATCTGAATGGGTATTTTCAATGTGAAAGGCTCTATTATTTCCTTCCACCAGTTGTTGATAGAACACAGTCCCCTCTCTTATCTGTCACTGAAAGGTCCTTCTAAGTAGCAAACTTACGCCCAATATAACTTTCTTACATTAGCCACGGACTGTAAGGCTGCTGAGGTTTCCAAAATTCACCTTTTGCTGGCAGTTCTGCTTTGTATGCTTCAAGCTATCCGTACACAAGAACTAAACTTTAGCAAAACCTGCCTAACAATTTTTCTGATGTCTTTCAGCCAATGTAAATTAAACCATTAACAGGCGTCTTTAATAAAGGTAACTAAAAATACAAGTTTTCATGTGCTCGGTGAGGATTCTAAAAGTTTCTTCTCAGAAGAGCCAGAGGGGCTCTGGAACAAGATTTTGGTCCAGGAAAAAAATAATGCAGCTAAAGCCCAGGTACTTCTGTGTGTATGAAATAAAATTTTATACCAATAACCACAAGGTTTTATGTTGTATCTCCTAATTTAAACCATGTAATAACTTTAGTGGAGATACTGTTGTGTAATTACCCATTGGTTTCAAAAAAATTGAGATTTCTCTCTTGCACATTCACATTAAATTACTTCAGTAGATGAAGAAATACTTCTTGCATGGATTATGTTTTCAGGTGGTGATTGCTTTAAAACTTTCTAGTTTGGGTGTAAAGAAAAAAAAAGAGGTTGACATTACATTCTCACCACCAACCGAGGTTAAATGGCGTGAAACACTGCCCACCGTTACTGGCTGAGACCAGTGAACGTTATTCCAGCTCAACATCCTATCCAGGGAAGCTGTGGCTGCCCCATCCCTGGAGGTGTCCAAGGCCAGGCTGGATGGGGCTTTGAGCAACCTGGTCTGGTGGCACCGCGCCGCGGGACACCGATGGCGCCCGCCCCGGCCCAGGGCACGGAGCGTCTCCCCTTGCCCGAGGGCTCCTCCCGGCCGGCGTAGCGGCTGCTCGCCGGCACCCTCGGGCGCCGGGACACAGGCCCGAGGCGTTGGAGGAGAC